>NC_053162.1:85807468-86012468 GCF_016835505.1 Polypterus senegalus
TAACAATCTACATTGCTTTACTTAAAAAGATTTAAAGTATGAGAAAGCAGTACAGGGGATTAAAATTTGGTTTTACAGATGAAATGTGGTTTGGAAATTAATCTCTTCAAGCAAGTGCCTTGGTGTAAGTGGAAAGCAGCACAAGTGATGGCAGCAAGCAGTTGTGATGGTGACAGTGGGTGCAAGGTTGATTGTTGACAGCATGTAATCGCAGCTGCTCTAGGGAGTGAGGGTAGTCAACTTTGTGGAGTGCCGAATATAAAATCCTGTATGTGTGTGTGTTTGTTTTTTTTTACAGTGCTGTAATCTACAAACTAAAATGTACAAGCAATAAAATGTATAGATTCAAATATTAAAGGTGTCATTTATCTTTGCCAAATTCAAACACGAGAGGTCACTACATGACAAATTGCAAGCTTTCCTGCATCCCCAGGCCATTGCTTAAATGAAATGCTACTGTCACAAACACTCAGATGAACTACATATTAGAAATCCCTATCTGTGGACTAATTTAACCAGGCCTGCCCCAAGTACAATGTGGATCTGGGGAGTTTGGCTTATTTTCAAGCTGGGCCATACCAGGAAGGTAAGAAGCGTGACTGATTTTGGCACACACATGCACAGCTCAGCTTAGCATGATAATTGAAAAAGGCTTTGAAAAATCTAATGATAATGTCAGCTTTAGTTTATACTTGTTGTTTGTCTTATCTGGAGTTCTGTATATGTGAGTACTGCACTGGATTTGACAAAGTGATTGAAAGCAGCAGCCCCTCAGTCAAAAATGGTAAAAGTCTTTAAAAGTTTTTTAAGTGAACCAGTCACCCGTTCTAGTGTCATCTTCTCTCCCACTCAAGTAGCTCAGGGTCACCAAGCTGATTGTTCACCTATAATTTAAAGAGATGACAAATGCGGGCAGATCAAATGTCGTTTTTACAGTGAAGTCAGCTCTTCTTCCTAGCACACTCATTTCTAATGAACAGTCCCACTGTTCCCAAAATATATTTTAAAACTTTAAGAAATGTTTTTATTGAAATAGGCCACACTCCACTTTTCCTTAGGTCATTGGTTTTAATGTATTGAAGTAACAGAGGTCTGTTGAGTTTTTATCCCATGAGACTACAAGTCCTCTGTTTTGATAGTTGTTAAGTGTTTGATAAAGACTTAATCCTGCCAGAGGCGTGTGACACTTTCATTTCTCAGAACTGTCCATGTAAAGAAATGTGTGTGTCTGACTACGTAATAAGTATTCACAGGATGTAAACAGTAAGTTATACAAGTTTTAAGCAGTTTTTAAAGTATATCCAGTATTGCAGATGGCTCTTTTCTTGTATAGAACCTCAAAATCTGTATTGGAAAAATATGAGACATAATAGGTTGTTAGTTTTAACAGGGGCTTTGCCTTGCACACTTTGCCATTCGGCTAAGGTCTATCTCCACATATTTGTCCACAAATTAATCTCTTGAGTAAAATGAATGATATGCTTTAAAGTAAATAAAATCAGAAGATAAATTGTTTGTAATAAGAATCCACCCGTCTAATGTTGGATTTACTGCTTATTTGATAATCATTTATACTGTACAGTAAAAAAAAATAACTCACTATATTTTAAAATTTCTTTTTAGTGCTAATCTGCACGATTATTTTACTCTATTGACAGTTTAGGGTGATTCCTATAAGGTAACATTAAATTTTCTCAAAAGGCCATATAAGTTAAAATTGTGGCATTCAAGCCTTTCCATCAGTATTACTGGCAGCATTCATTGTGGGGTTGAAGGGCGCTGAAGCCTGGTCTGACAACACCAGCCGTGGATGGCATGCTGGTTTATCACTCATCAAAGTAACACCAGCATCAGTTTACAGCCAGTAATTAACATGAACTAATGTGAACAGGAGACCATGCCCTGGCCATTTGTTTACAATGGGCTTTTCATTAAAGTGAGATGTATATCATTTTTTTTTTTTTTTGGCTGTAGTGTCTTTGTTCTGCTGCTCGGTCATTCACTATCCACTGATAATGATTAGGGACACCAACATGGATTTTTCCCTTATGCTTTTTTATGTTCTTTGATTAAGAGCAGTGGTGATTTGATCAGGGGATGAATCTGGACGAATTTGATCAGGGGATGAATCTAGATGTTTCGGACATAGGCACAGGGGATACTCTCTTATAGTTAATCACAAGCATTAAAAACCTGATATCTGCCTTGGTTCATAGGATGCCAGCAAGTTGAAGGCCCACTTTGGTTACCTTTGTAATTGTTTTCCTCAAGAAGCACCATTAATTAGTACTTGAGTGAAGTTATGGTAATACGATGGCATCAAGAGTGTGCAATTTTGGAACATAATCAAGACCAGATTCATTAGGAGTATGTGATCTCTTACTGGCCAACTACAAAGGGGACTTTAGTCTTTGTTATTGCATGGGGTTGGATACCTACTGTATGTGGATGCTTTCATACACCTTTCTCTTTTTTAAGACCAACTTTTAACGTTCTTTTCAGCATTGCAGAAAAGTCACACAGATATTTGGGAGCACTATAGCTCGACAAAATGCCTGAGTGGTTTGTGAGAATGCCCAAGTATGAGTTCCGAAGGGCAGAAGACAGAACTGCATGAAGTGGCACCATCGAGTGGGTATTAGTAATGAATGCTTAGTCAGTTGTTCTTCTTGTTAGATGGCTTGGCATAAACAAGGAAGGTGGACCATTGTGAGAAGTATGTGGGCAGTTTCCCTTCTTGGTTAGCTGGTGCACCTAGCACAAAGAGCTTAGTGTTACTGTTTAGTTGTGTTACACTGCTATAGATCTTCACCTTGTCTAAATGGTACATGAAGAAACAAACATTTCCTCAATCATTGATTTCCCTTGCCTGTTGAATCCAAATAAAGCTCAGGGAGAGAGAGGAACCTGATGTGTTTAGGTTTAAGAATATTCTTGATCATGAGATATTCTTTGAGAAGATTTATTTAGAATCTCTGGAAACCAGTGATTAAAGTCAAGGAATTCTATGTACCTAGTAGACAGTGTTGAGGTGTCTTGTGGCCATGAGCTGGATAAAGCACATTTGTTGGGTGAATAGATGGATGATATTGAGGTGACTGTATGATTAAAAATTGCACAACAGAGTGAAAATGAATTTCAGGAGAGTTTACAAAAAACAAATAATAGCACAAGCAGAAAGAAAATACACAAAAGACAATGTCTCATTTGACTCTTTTTTATGTAGTTAAATTTACATGTTGGTCAGTCCCCGATAAATATTATGCCTGTGTGTTGTCTATTTTAGCATATCCATCATATTTTTGCTGCATATTTTATTATTATAAAAATAAACCTAGGAGCTGTTGCAAAATAGAGGGAGCTTGCTTAGCTTATAAAAACTGTTCAGTTTACAGTCTTTTATATAATGTTTTGTGGACTGTAATAATTTATTTTAAGATCCCATAGTTCTCAGATTTTAAGAGGGCCTGACAAGTTTACTGCAGCTAATATTAGGCTGTTGTGTTGCATGGACTAACAGTGCAAGGAAGTGACATTTATTTAGCCAGTGCACTTGGGTCTCATCTGTCTTCCATTCCTAACGATGACAGAATTTGTAATGGTGGGGAAACAGCTGGTTTACAGGCTAGTAAAAAGCAGGCAAAGTGGAGAGCAGCCGTAGTTGTATTGTACCTGTACTGACAAGTCTTTTGGATTGAGCCATGGCTTTGCATTTGGAGCTAGACTCTGACCGGCTGTTAACCTTTTCTCTCCTCTGCAGGATTCCTATTGCAAATAATGAGGCAGCTTTCAGTGTCTCTGAGCAATTTTCTATCGATCTCTTACTGTGAAGAATGGACATGTTTAGTGGTTGTTTCACTGTTCAGAGGTGTACTTGCACCGTTACTGAAATTGACTATTGCTTAGAGAATTCTATGCCTTCTGTACAGACCTCATTTAAACTTGTCATTTGTAGTCATCTTAAATATCATCCACATTTTCAAAATATTATAAAAAAAATTTATAAGCATCTTTATTTTAACAATTTATACCAGTGGATCCTGGCATGTGCATAATACCTGATACTTATGGGATAAGTAGTGCCTCAGATAATTGATAGCTAAAAGTTTGATTTTGTAAGGACAATAGGAGTCTCTTTTTATTTTACTGCATAGATTAATTTTGAATTGAGAACTTCATACTGCTATATTCAGAAAACAGAAATAAACACATTTTGAAATGATTTAGGATGTAAAACTGAAGTTGGAAATTGGCAAAAGGCTAGTGAAGTGGAATAAATTGTTGTAGAATTGTTCATTACATTAGCTGTAGCTGTGACATACGTCATTATACATGTCTTCAGTGTTTTTTTTTCCCACCATGACAATATTAGGCTTCTTTATCTGCTCTGTGTGTTTAAATGAATTCTTTGTAATCTATCGCTTGCATTTGATGCTTAACCCCTTTACACTAAAATGTGTTTCAATTTATGAATGTATTTGTTTAACTCTTTAGGATCATCAATCAGCAGTGAGTCTTCACCAGTGTCCTCTCCAGCCACAAATCACAGTTCTCCAGCCAGCACACCCAAGCGAGGTCCCATGGGTCCAATAATCGTGCCGCCTGGGAGCCACAGCGTGCCAAGCACCCCTCCTGTTGTTACCATCGCACCTACCAAAACCGTTAATGGGCTCTGGAGGAGTGAGGGCCGACAGGTGAGCTCCTTTTTCTACTCTCTGAAGTAGGGGACTGAAACACGACAGATGCATTAATTGACCTTTGACTTGTAGTATGCTTTCAAAATGTGCAGGAAAGCATGAACAACCAATTTGTAGTGCTTGGGCAAGCTGCAACAAGTGAGTATAGGATCCTGCTATTAAGAAAGCCAGTAGACCTAATCCACAGTTGAATACTATGCACGCCAGTCTTCAAGAGTCAGTCAGTTTTAAGCTTTAAAAAGGGCACTGGACAGAGTATAACCTCATCTATACATTGTCAAGTTTTGCCGAGGTATATACAGTGTGTGTGTGTGTGTGTGTATGTATGTATGTATGTATGTACGTACGTACGTACAGTATGTATGTGTGTATGTATATATGCACTCACACAATCTGCTCATTAATTCAAGAGCCTGCTCATACAAACAGCCAATCATAACGCTGCATCTCTATATATAGCATTCGGACATGGTGAACAGGTGTGACCAAATATTAAAATGAGCTGATATATGACCAAAATTACTTCGATAGTTGTCTAATGCAAGCATTGCAGAAATGGCTACCTTCTGGGGTTTATTCCACACACAATATTTTCTAGAGTTTACAGAGATTGTTGCATTAAGTGAGTGATAGTACTTTGATTGAAAACGGTTTGTTAATGAGAGAATTCATGGGAACATGACTAAACTCATTCAAGCTAACATAAAGACCACAAATACTCAGTTGGTTATAAATGGTGTACAGAAGGCTTTCTTGAATGCAAAAAATTGCCACTCAATAAAGAGGACAGTAAAGGACCATGCCAGGCTTAGACAGGACTACAATGGACATATGAAATTGGATTATTAAAGATCTGATGAATTTCATGTTCATTTGCAATATGTGAATGATTGGGTTAGAAGTTTGAGTAACCTTCATATATCACTGGATCCATATTACTTTGTGTCAGTCGTAGGTGGTGGTGCTGAGGTAATGTTTTCTTAATACCAACCTAGTATTATTTTATTGCTACAGCAAACCTAAGCATGGTTACTTACCTTGTGCATTCGTTTATAGCCAGTCTGCCCTTTAATAAATGGGTTCTTCCTGTAGCATACTCCATATGTTTAATGCAGTGGCATAATTCCCCTCCAGTACATCACCTTGGAAATAAGGTGGATGATTACCTGCTACTAGGTAGGTGTATCTAATAAAGTTGCTACTGAGTATTTATAATCCTTTTTTGATCCATGTTCTTAACTTTTGTGTTTTTAATAAACTTGGTAACTTTTTCAAAAAGTCAATTTTGTCTGTCTGTATCTCTCTCTCTCTCTTTGTAATTAAATGTTACATTTTATCATGTTCATCTAATTGGATGAAACATTGAAATGAATTTGCCTTTCAAATAATCCGGGACAGCTCTCTAATGTGATCTGTCTATTTTAAATTGAGTTAAATGCCTATACTGCATGCAACACCTCTTAACAAACAGATTTTCTTAATAGTCCGGTTGTCTCATTTACAATCAGATGACTCTACATACTGTACTTTGCTTGATAATTTTGTATTTTGTTCAGTGTTTTGTGCTCAATGAAAATGATGATGTGTGTTCAAGACCTTGTCAAGATTTGCTTGATGTCATTATTTAAAAGTGTTTGATAACTGTTTGCAAGGGCTGCTGTTTAACCATCAAGGCTAAAGACTTACCTTTGCACTTTTATACAGTGTTTTCTTCTGACTGGAAGTCTCTGAAGTGAACCCTGCCATGCTTTAATTGCCTATAGCTCCTCTAGTGTTAAGTGATGATTTTACTTCCATAGTTAATTGTTCTCTAGTCTTATTATCTAGTGTTTATCAAGCTCACCCCAGTGTCTGTCTTGTCTAATCTAGTATTACAGCCTTTAAATTGTATTTATTCTGTAAGGCTCATTGCAATGGTGAGTACTGTTCATTGCCTGTAGAAAATAGCTTGATTGCACACAGTGTGTGTGCGCATGTGTGAGTGTGTATGCGTTCCTATATATCCTGGGATGGACCAGCACTGTTGCCTTATTTGGGAATTTTTGAGTTGTCTTTATGTTCTAATGTATGCTAGTAATTATTAAAAAATAATTCAAGAACTCCAAAAGCTTTTTATCACTATAATTTATCTTTGTATGGCATTGAGCTGGCAATGAAATGCCACGAGATGGTGGGCGGGCTTGCTCTGCTTCTATACACTGGGTAGAGATGAAGGGCTCTGACAATTTTCCCTTGGTATTGTCTGTCTTCAGCGTTCACTGACCTTTCACCCACCAGCTGCCCCATCCTATTACCTAGAGGATGGGGTGCACTGGGGAGCAAAGACTTGTCATTTTCCCTTATGGAAGAATAGGTTAATACAGGGTCAGGCTGGCTAGAAATAAAACAAAACCACAAATAATAGCCAACAGATGTTGCAACTCCCATCAAAATCCCCGACTGCCTTTGATTAATTACTTAAGACAGTTCCTCTAAAAAGATTATAAAGTGCCACTGTCTGCTCAGAATGATTATCTCATCCTGCTTAGTCATTAAGTTCCAATCTTTTTAAAACCTTATATGAACATACAGCCTGAGCTGATTCTGCTCTTGCATTGATGAAGTGGATCTGACACAAGGTAAAATCCAAGGACCGTCTTTGTTGTGTTTGTGTGTTGCACATGCAGATTGTCATAATGTATATTGGGATAGGATGCAGAAAATACAACATAAAACTATGGACAGTGGTCCTAATATGATCAAAAACAGCTTTTACAGAAGGGTATCCTCAAAAAGCATTCATTAGGAGTAGCAGAACTATGATCAAGTGTACAGGATACAGTGACAGTATTGCCAACCATTCTGACCAATATGCAACAGATCACCTCTTGCGTATTAAAATACACAACTTCATTTTATTCAATAGAAAACACAAAATGGCTTACATGATCCACTACTTACTAGCAACAAAGTATAATTTTACATAAGGAAATAAAGTAATGCTTTAATAAATTATGGAAAATAGGTGATGTGATAACATTTAGAATAATTTGGAACAGTAGATCAGAAAAAGACTAATTCAGATTTGGGGGAATAAAATCCGAGCAGATGTTTCATTTTTAGTGTACCAGTCTATAAGGTTCAAATATTTGCTGCTTGCTATGTTGTGCCTTTTTTCCTATTCAAAACCTAGTGTAATAACATGACTATGACCCACAGATACTCCCGATAAGGCAGCTTCGACATTCAGCATTGCCATCTTGGAGTTTACAGCAAAATGACAGGAGGCCCCCTGCTGTATAGATGGTTCCTAACCTTTACTGCATTTAGTTTGCTTAATTTGACTTCTGTTTTTCTGCATTTCTGCTTTTAGACTAGGGATGCATAATTAACACATAACTAAAATTGTACAGTGTAGCTTCAGTTTGCTTTCTTAGCGACTAGCCTCCATGTATATGTAATGCAGTTAACAAATCATTAGTGTAGATTTGTTTTTCTTTCATTGTCAATTATGAAATGGAGATAAACTAGTCAGCGACTAGACCTATTGAATGTATGTTGCTAAAGACGCTTAATTTTTCTTGTACTTAGAATGATACAGTGGTTTCTTTATGTTTGGAGTGTGAAAATTCTCTGAAATTCACCCTTTTTCCTTAGTATTACTTAAAATCGAATTTGTTAATTGGTGACCTCAAATTGGACACAAGGGAGTTAGTGTGTGCATGACTTTGCACTCTTGTGGGCTGGTGCTTTTTCTAGGATTGGTTCCTACATTATGAACTGTGCTGCCGGCTCTTACTCACTTGGACCCTATAATAGGTTCAGAAAAGAGCCGGGTGGCTTATTTAAACAAGATATTCTTTCATTTTCATTGTATTAATAGACATTCTGTGCTATATAGTGGAACAAGTACATAATTCACACTTGTCTAGTTTGTACTTTTTAGACATCTTTCATTCAAGCAATGTCTCCCTTTTGTCAAATTTGTATGAAACACCATCTTAGCTTGTTGGATTCTAAGAAAAGTCCTTGCATTTTGCTAATGACTGCAGGTATCTGGTGTATTCCTGAAGCTACTTGTAATTGCTTTTTAATAGACAATTAAATTTATTGCACAATAAGAAACACACAAATGAGAATCTTTTAAAAGATTATAACACCCCAGGAGCCTTGTAAACCAGTATTAAATAAGGCCCATGGCACAGGAAGATGTAATGTTGCAGACCCTAGGCTTTGCTTCTTACCTCCCTTTCCTTTTGGAGCTTGGACTAGCTCATTTGTTGGCGCTTAAGCTGATAAAAGGGGCTGTGCACTTCAGGAATTAGTCTGGGAACAAAATGCCAGACAGCAGCCTTACTTCCAGATCATGGTTTGTACTCTCAGACAGTGTTTAGATCCAAGCTGCCATTTTGTTTCTGTGTCTGGCACATTCTAAGCTTAGCTGCAAGTTGTCCCAGATGTCAAGTTATTTGAATCTAGTCTGAATAATAAACAAATTCAGATTTTAAATAATTTGAATAGCATACACTCCTGTAGGTAAAGTAGAATAATCTGTTTTGCTTAATGTATTTTTAGTTGCTGTGTTTCGCACACACAGATGCATGTTAGTGGTTTAGTATGCTTGTTTAGTAAGTGTGTTGTACATTAAGAAAAGCACAATAAGTGCTTCACAAGACTCTTTGATTAAAAAGGATTAAGCAGTTGATGGGGAACTGTGAAAAGAGTCTTAAAGTGTTTTTTCTTTGTTTGTATTCTGTATTGCTGTGAATATGAGTTGCCTAGCCTGATTTTCATAGATCTCACCTTGGAATTGATAGTAAAATAATTAGCTTATTTTAAAGGAGTGAAAGACACACACAAAAACATAGGCAGAGCTTGTTAATATGTGTCCACCCTGTTTCATTTTACAAATTTGTGCTGCGGATATGCTCAAAACTAGATATGTAGCAGCTAAACTGTTTGCAGAGAGAATTATCAGTAATTTAAGTTCAGTTCCTACATGCTGTCTGTCATAAACATGTTTTTAAATGCCGGCTTTCATAACAGAAATTTATTTAAAGTGTATAATGTTTTTATTTCTACCCCATGAGAGTATTTCTGTATTTGAAAGGTAATTTTCCAGTAAGAGTTGTTATATGCACCCCAGGGCTAAAGTGATTGAGTCAAACATGAGAAGATGGTGTGGCTAAACCTGTTCTGGACCTGACTGTGGTGACAGGGCAGCTTTGCTAAGTAACAATGTAAGTTGTTAGCCAGCATTAACAGTGCATGTCAGCACCCACTGAGTACTGGGAACCCTCAGAACTATGCTAAGGGTACCTGATGATGTGGGTAAACAGCTGACAGAGGGCCATGTGCTTCAGCATTAACTGGTTTGCAGGCAGTATATGAAAAGAAAGATCATTGGGTGTCAGGGTGTGCAGAAAGCTGGAAAAAGTCCCCCCATGACCTATCTGTTAGTATAGTGCCTGCAAACTATCTAATTCTGGAGCACAGAAGGTGTACCTATGCAACTAAGTATTTTCATGGGAAATTGCTAACCACAGAAGTGGTCATGGGATTGCCATGTAAGTAACTCGAGGATGGGATATAAAACAGCCTCAGCAACATTACTCCATTGAGCGAGTCAGGACAAGAATGGGGCAAAAACTCTGCTTGTGGGAAAAACAAGACCAGAGTCTGGACAGACTGAGAAAAAGAGTGATTTGGTGTGCTATTGTGGGGGGGAATGTGTCATCCAATCAGATAGGTAGGTGTTCACGACCTTAATCAGGCCCAGACTGCAGGGTTTTGTTTTTGTTTTGTTTAATTCTATTTCATATTTTCCTTTTTATGCATTCTTCACTGTAGCATTCAATTTTAATAAGGGCACCATATTGTTGTCCTTTTGTATTTTCTGTGTGGTGTTCAAGGCCCCCTTCTCATATCACATATTTTATAAAGAGCTGGTGAGCCAACAATTATCATGGACATCTGGCTGTCTAGCTTCTTCCCAGGCCACATCTCCCTCATGAAAGTGTTGCCCCTGCCTGTTGCCCTTCCAGAACAAGTGGCATACACACAAGGGATTACTGACCCCTCTGCCAGTGCAGTTTACTTTTCTGTAGGTCTTCTGCAGGATTTAACCCTGCCCCATGCCATCCTTGAGATGTTGTTGCTCCAGCAACCTCTTGCCAGTCATGAACTATCTAACAATATGCCTAGAAATAAAGAATAATAAAAATGCTTTCTTGTTATGAAAAATGTGTTTTATTTTTTTAGGGACTCTATAAATAATTGGATTGCTCTCTGACTGTAGCTAAACCATCAGATCCATGCACAGTGCGTGTCCTTGTTTGTTTTTTAAATACAAAAGACAAGTACTTTATCAGACTATACCTAACAATGCTACCTTTTTTTGTTCCCTTTCATTCCTTTTTTTTTTTCATTGTCAGTCAGTGCGTAAAATAATTTATGGATCAGTTAATAAAATTTCCATATTAACAAGCACATGTTTGTTTCCATCTGATTCTTGTGGGTGTTTCTTAGAGTGCAGATTATTGTAATTTTTGTGGACTTTTCTGAAAAGTTGTTTAGATTGTGGTTAAGATCATTACATAAATTTGTTAAGTAGACATTTCTCTAAATGGTTTCACGTAATTGTAGCATTATAGCATGCTATTGGGGTGTTCAAAGTGAATAGCTGAGCCTTGGTTATGCGGTTAACTATAACCACTTCTGGAGGTCCTGGAATCTCCATTTCCCAGCTGCTTCCATTTAGCTTTCATTTCTTTGAATGAACAGAGGTTATCTTTGCATTTTGAAATCTCTTTTTAAAAGCTGTCAGTCTAATAGTTATCATTCTTTGTTATTTATATGGAACCTTACTTGAGTGATGCGGAAACAATTCTTAAAAGCCTGTCAGCACATCTTCATGTAAAGCACTCGGAGGATGGGTGAAAATCTTACCATTCTTTAAATAACGTAGTTTGTACCTTGCAGAAGGACTAGATGACTGGACTAATCAGCGTCAGAAGGAGCTCCACATTTCAAGTGATCCGACTTAATCTTAAGAACACTTTTCTGCTTCAGCAAACATTTGTTGGGTGTTGTGGATCCCCCCAAACAAACCGATATGTCAGTTCTTAGAAAGCATAGATAATGTCTAAAATTGTACATATAGCAGGATGTTTGTACTTAGGATGGCAGAGTTGGTGAAGTGCTGTTGTCTAACTGCCAAGTGAAGCGAAATAAAAAAAAAATCCAAGAAGTGACACACTGCCTCAAAAAACATTCTTGCCATTTATTATTACACATTAGCGCATTGAAGCCAGGATAGGTCAGCAGCTGCTGGGATGTGGCTTGGTGTGAAAAAGTCTTCCTTTGGGGTGTGAGAGTGTGGATATTGAGTGAGAGTCCAATATAAATATACCTAACTGTATTGCTGATAGAGTTCAGTTTATGTCCAACTTTGTCCATAACATAAAATGCAAGGTATTGTATTGATTTCTTTGACAAAAACAACAACATCTCCATTCATTGTTACCTTTGTTTTATTAGGTTGATTGGCTTCACTAAATTGGGCCAGCGGGAATGAAAATGCTTGCATAAATGTTCCTGGGTCTGATAGACTGGCATCCTGCCCCGGGCTGATTCTTACTTGTCATGATAAATTCAAGCTCCAAATGATTCAATATTAGAAAAGGATGTTCAGGAAATGGATAATGAGAAGGATAGGAAATGATAAGTAATCCCATTCTCTCTCCCTCTCTCTTTTAGGCAGAATCAGCATCCCGGGGAAGCAGTCGGGATCGTCTTGGCCCAGAATCTACGTTGCAACAGGAAAAAGGTGGGCCTTCAATTCCCACACACCTCCTTGGAAACCATTATGCCTTTGGACTAGCCCCAAATGCAGTTGTGCAGGATTCTCGCTTCCAGCCTTTGAAGTAAGTATTGATTATCCCGGTTTGCACAGAAGTCTTATTCATCTAAACATTGCCTTACAAATGCAGATTATAAGAAGAGAAGAGTTGCTTGTACTGTGTGGCGTGTGAGTTCTAAAAGGCTATAAATAGCAACAACTAACTATAACAAATATTGCCCTGAGGTTTGATCACATTGATGTACCAAAAAGTATGAAACATGCCAGATGAATTTTTAAAATGGAGAGAAAATGATAAAACGTAATACATATCTCTACAACTCTGCATCCATGCAAAGTAATATTTTGAGATGTACACTGCAAACCTCTGCAACATCAACAACAGAAAGTCATACACATCCATCTTGTAGTTCCATTTTAGGTTTCTACATCTTCCAAACGGGTAATTTTACACAAAATAACCCCTTTATTCTGATATATCCAAACCCATTTTGTACAGTTGGCAAGCAGTCTGTACCGTAGGACTGTAATTGGCTTCTTGAAGAAAGCAAAGATAAAACCCTGTCTAATATATCAGCTTCCTCCCTCCTTAACTATGGGCACCGTGTTTAAATGTGAGTATGTGAACATTGTTCTGTGCTTGTTTCTTTATTTTGCTGTATAAAGAATATTAGAAAGATGGTTTCATGGTTTCAAAGACAAATTCTCTGGTAGTATACGAAAAATGTTAATTAAACTACTCCTGTGTCAATTTGTTTTGATTGCTTGTAAAGGATTATTTGTGCAAATTGTCTAATAGCTTTTCTTCCTGAGATGAGCTGTTTCCTGCCTAGGTGCTTACTGTTGACTGTGCTATTAATTTCTCCTTTCAGCCTTCCACGGCAGGTTCATCATGTTCCAGAGGACTACCTCCGTAGCTTCAGGCCCTATGGGGCTCACGAGGAACTCAGGATGCCATCCCTGCCACCCCTGGGTTTGGACCCAGCTGCTGCAGCAGCTGCAGCTGCCTACTATCATCCCAACTATCTGGCACCACCGCCCTTCTCTGCTTACAGGTAGCCAGCCGTCCTCTGTTGTGTGAGAGATAAACATTGCAGATTTACTGCTTTCATTTTAATCTGCAAGTTATACCCATAGTTTGATATCCAGTCTGTGCTGTTTAATTTAAACATGTTAAATGTGGAGATGTTAGTTGTTGTATTTTCTTTTTGTTTTTTAAAGTCTGGTTTCATGACATATTTTATAACCATGATTATTTTTGGAAAATGCCATTCTGGAATATGCATACTTTTAAATTCTGTTTAGTCAGTGACATTGCTATTACTGTGAGGCTACAATTTACAGTTGTGCTTGAAAGTCTATGAACCCTTTAGAATTTTCTATATTTTTGCATAAATATGACCTAAAACATCATCAGAGTTTCACTCAAGTCCTAAAAGTAGTTAAAGAGAAACCAGTTAAACAAATGAGACAAAAATATTATACTTGGTCATTTAATTATTGAGGAAAATTATCGAATATGGCATATTTGTGAGTGGCAAAAGTATGTATGCAGAAATATAGAAAATTCTAAAGGGTTCACGAACTTTCAAGCGCAACTGTAGATGTTCATATGGGTGAGGCACCATCCCTTCCTTCAGTACAAGATACTGGAATAAAGGAATTCTGCTTTCATGAATCTTAAATATTACATCTTGCCTCTCAAATGGAAAATGAAAAGATCAAAGATACACAGTCTGATGCATGGAATTTGTTAATTGTGCTAAAAAAAAACATCAAATCCATATAAGCTTTGTTTTGAATTCACAGACTTCTAGGCAATGTATTATAAATGTCATATGTAGATAATTTTAATTAACCATTCGTCTTTTTAGAAGGCACTTTGGTCAGCTTTTTGTTTATTCAGTATATTATTATTGATGTGGAAAACTGACACCACTCTGCTGTTCATTTCTCCAGGATGGATGACTCATTCTGCCTATCTGCCCTGAGGCCTTCCTTCTACTCAATACCAACACCTGGTTCCTTACCTCCACTACATCCTTCTGCTGTCCATGTGCACCTGCCTGGGGTGCGCTACCCTAGCGAGTTGTCACACTCTCTTTCTTTACAGTCTGAGCGGATTTCGGGACTCACTGCAGAGCGGTAAGAGTACACTACTGAAGAATCTTAGCTAAGTCTTTGTCTTTTGTAATACAGTTAATTACCTGATTAACTGTTGGCTACAGTCCCACTCTGTGCTTGCTTTATTTATGTTTGTATTTGTTTAACAGCATTGAGAACTTAACCAGGATTCAACAGTATAAACATCCTAAATCAATGTGGTCTTCAGTATCTTATCAGTGAACTACCATCTAAATTATATGCCATATAATGGAACACTAATACTGTAATACATTTCATTCTTGTTATCCCTTTGCAGGCTTCAACTTGAGGAAGAACTGCGACAACGTGAGAGAGAGCGAGAAAGAGAGCGAGAAAGGGAAAGAGAAAAGGAAAGAGAGCGTGAAGCTGAAAGGGAGAAAGAAAGGGAGCGAGAACGAGAGCGTGAGCGTGAGAAAGAGTTGGAGAGGGAACGGGAAAAAGAACGGGAACGTGAGCGTGAGGCTGAACGGCAGAAGGAAAGAGCCCGTGAAAAAGAATTGCAAGCTTCAAAAGCCCTTGAGAACCATTACTTAGCTGATCTCCAGGCCCTGCGCGGCCAGTCTGCTGAGGACAGAGCCAAACCCGTTGAGAGGCTGACGCCAAATAGGCCTGGTAAGACCATGTTGTAGTCTTAAATGTTAAATATTTTAGAGGTCTTTGGATTGGATGTAAACTGGACTCAATGGATATGTCAAGATCTGTATGAACTGTTACTGACTCTCAAACACCCACACCATATTTCAAAATAAGAAATCCAATTATATATTGTTATATTATACATGGCATACAGGCAGTCCCCGGGTTACATACAAGATAGGGACTGTAGGTTTGTACTTAAGTTGAATTTGTATGTAAGTCAGGACAGTTACGTTATTTTAATAAATGATATTGTTGACCAACTGTAACCAAGTGCTCTGCCAATGAATGATGGAGTTTATTTTCAATGGTGACGGTTTTTCTCTTCTTTACTGTATCACCAGCACTTGCATCAGATTTGTGTTTCAGAGACATTCTTAAAGGGTGAAGACAAAGGTTAAGATGAGCTCTTCTGCACAGCACTATACAGCTATCACAGGAGGAATGCACCTGTCCTCAGCACATCTGATGTATAGGGTGGGCCAGATCTAATTATGCAATTTTCATTATGCTATAACTTATTCAGTTTATTACATAGAAAATCACCCGAAAAATCCCGGACCATCGAGAAGTGTGCGAACTGATGACACGAAGAATCGTCTTCATGCCGAACTAGAATCGTTCCTGCATAAATCAAAGTCATCCAGACAATCTGGATCTGCATAATTAGATCTGGACCACCCTATACTGACAAGAGACAACTTCCTGCTATGTGCGTAACAGTGCAAGCAGGCTTGCTATTGAGAATGAATGGGAGCAGCGAGGGGTGGTTCACCAGCCCACCTCACAGTTACCTCCACTACAGTATGCTGCCTGCAGCGTCTGCCGCACCACCGCCCCCATTCAACACGCAGCCATCCAAGGCACACTACAATGTTACCCCCTGCCGCCCCGTTCAGCCACAACCGGGTTACCGCTTGCAGCATTACCAGCCTCCCACCGAGAATGAACGGGCAGCCGTGTGTGGTGGACGAGCAGCAAAACCGCTTGCCGCCGGGAGCCGCCCAAGGGACACTACACTGTGCGAGCAGCAAAATCGCCCCCATCCAGCCACTGCTTGCAACGTCCCCAGGCAGAAGATGATGGAGCTGCAGTTACTTAGGCACATGCGTCACAGCGGTGGCCTCGTTTGTATGTCGTAGGTCGGATGTCCGTAACCTGGGGACTACCTGTATAAGGTACTAGGATGGGCTATGGGATTTGAAACTTTTAATCTTTTGGATTTTAGGTGACATAATGAAGTGTTTAAACTCATGAAGGGAAGTACAATAAAGTGAATTTTTTGTTGCCGTGTTGGAGCACTGATTGAAGTTGGTTAAGGGTAATTTTTGCAATGACTTTTGAAGGTATTTCTTCACACAGATAACCATAGATATGTGGAATAGTTTAAATTGGCAATGTAGTAGATAGCAAAACTTTTGGGACTTTTGAATCTTGACAGTATTCTAAAACAGTTTGGTGAAGAAAGACACGCTGTGCTTGGCTGAATGGCCTGATCTCATAGAAACTTTTCATGTGCTGTTATGTATGTGCATATTTATATGGTTGTACACAGCCATTTATGGAGCACTGCAAAATGTGACACTAAGTACAATTAATGTGCTAATGTGAGAACCCTGGTGTGAAGAAATCAGTGCACGTGATTATAGTGACTATTAGGAATGTACCAAAGATGATTTGACTGCTAAATTTTTCTTCTTTAAACTAAATCTAATTAGCAGTTAGGTACCTTCTGTCATATGGTTGCAATAATTTCTTTCATTAGTTTTATCTAGTGTGAATGGGGGGCGGCACGGTGGCGCAGTGGTAGCGCTGCTGCCTCGCAGTTAGGAGGCCCGGGTTCGCTTCCTGGGTCCTCCCTGCGTGGAGTTTGCATGTTCTCCCCGTGTCTGCGTGGGTTTCCTCCGGGCGCTCTGGTTTCCTCCCACAGTCCAAAGACATGCTGGTTAGGTGGATTGGTGATTCTAAATTGGCCCTAGTGTGTGCTTGGTGTGTGGGTGTGTTTGTGTGTGTGTCCTGCGGTGGGTTGGCACCCTACCCAGGATTGGTTCCTGCCTTGTGCCCTGTGTTGGCTGGGATTGGCTCCAGCAGATCCCCGTGACCCTGTGTGCGGATTCAGCGGGTTAGAAAATGGATGGATAGTGTGAATGGGGAGGACTTTTCTTTGCTTGTAAAAGTCCACTATGTTGTGAGATATTGTTTAAATGACGACTCACATTACAAACAAAGCAATGCCTTGTCAGATCAAACACTGACTGACTACTTCACTTCTAATTAAATGTTTATATTTAAGAAGGTGTGATGGTTGCTTGAATTTTATTAAGTGTATAATCAATATAATTTTTAGAGAGCCATTCTGCCAGGTCCATGTCGGGTGCAGACATCTGCCCTTCTCTTTGTTAAACCATCTGAGTGATTGATGTTGTTCATCTAGAAGAGAATGATTGGCAGATACTTTTTCCAACTTCCACCTTGAAACTAAAGGCCAGTAACAGGTCACTTTTGTGTTGCAGATGGATGATATTGATGGTTGCTATCTGATGACATATTAGGATTATAAAAACACTGCTTAGACAGTGTGAACTTTCTACTAGGTTTGGTGATGATAGATTCTCAGAACCAACTATGGATAGTCACATTATTTAGAGCATGTTGAACGAATTTAATCTTTACTTAATTCAAAGATATTTTCACCTTTTCCAGTTATGTTAAACTGGTTTTGTCCTCACCCAACACATAAGCACAGTATTAGTACTAAATATATTTGAATTGACATTTTTCTTTCCTCTCTTTTTCCTTGAAAGAGAAAATCAAAGAGCAAGCACTGCCTACTCCAAAACAGAATCAGCCAGGCCTCCACCAGCCCCCTGTGGCCTCTTCTCATCACTCACTACCTAGTCTCATATCCAGCCATGGAGGTTTCCTGCCACATGCTAGTGCAGCAAGTGTTGGTAGCACACCCACAGGGGCCTTAGCAGCTTCTCTGCTACTACAACGCAACAATGAAGAAGAGAAGTGGTTGGCACGACAGAGGAAATTACGTCAAGAAAAAGAAGACCGCCAGTACCAAGTTTCTGAGTTTCGTCAGCAAGTCCTAGAACAGCACCTTGATGTCGGGAGGACAAATGAGGGTGATCAACGGGCTGAAAGCCATCGGTAAGCAGTTCTGAATAAATTTCATTGTTTTACTTCAAGAGACTTCATGTGTGATTTATCTGGTATATCAAACTGTTACAGTGGCATTTTTATTTGTGTTCGCTCTCTTGGTAATGATCCAAAAAAGTGAAGTAAATAAAAAGTGATATGCACAGTTAAAAGAAAGCAATATAAAACAGAGCAGTGCCCACAAATGTGCTATATGTAGCGCAAAAACTTCAATATTTGGCTCTGATTGTGTTAAGGAAAAATCTTAAACTGAGGTGCCCATGCAATTTATGATCATTCATCTTGAAGCTAAAAACTTTTCCATGTGTAGTTCAGGCCTTTGATTCAATGGCGTTATATTCCCAATCACAGAAATGAAGCTAGTAATTGTGGCATTGCTTGTGCTTTCAGCAGTGTTAGGTGCAAATTTCCAATGTTTATGGCATGCTATGACATCCCTATGATCTTTTCATGTATGTAGCACGACAAATAAATAAACAATTTATATACATGTAATAAAGCCTCTAATAATCTTGAAAGCTACTTATAATAATACATTATGACAACTTCTGACCGCAGTGTGATACTGTAGCCATGTTTATTTTTTTCACCTTGGCATCCTTCTGCCCCTTACTTTCTCTTAGCCCCAAAATAATTCTTTACACACTCAACACAATATATATCCATCAGCGTTCTGTGATTATCATTGGGTAGTAGTCCAATGCCAAGGCTATATGATCTATTGCTGTCCTCTTCTCTTGTCATGCCTCTGCAGTGGTGGGCTCTCTTTTGTAACCACTAAACAAGTTTTAATACCAATTATTGGGGTTTCAAACTTTCAGTACTGATTGCTGTGGTTGTCAGTTTCTGCACTTTAAGCTAGTGTTTGCCATGCTTATGTAATTTTTCTTTGTAGGGTATACATCAGTATTAATTTAAGATTTAGTTTGTTGTAAGTTATTGTAATTTATTGACTAGCTATTGTTTAAAGTTTAGTATTTTTATGTTTCCCCAAGGTTTTGAATTTATACATTTAGGAAGTGTACAGTGTTTTGGATAAAAGCATCTATTAAATAATGTAT
Source organism: Polypterus senegalus (assembly GCF_016835505.1). Taxonomy (NCBI): domain Eukaryota; kingdom Metazoa; phylum Chordata; class Cladistia; order Polypteriformes; family Polypteridae; genus Polypterus; species Polypterus senegalus. The sequence goes on from NC_053162.1 coordinate 85,827,013, forward strand.
ATCTAAGTGTCATCATCAAATTTGCACAAGACAGTTGTTCCACAAGTCAGCGATGTCTTAACTCGTGCCTGTAGCCAGCCTTTTTGTAGAATAACTTGCAGCTGCACTGCATTTCCATACATGAATTTTCTGCTGCTCTCCTCAATTTGGATTTTTATACAGTAATTTGCAGCTACTTTGCACTTCATGGACACCATGACAATTTCACTGAAGTGACAGCTGTAGCCCTTTTAACACAAGAACCTGGAGCAGTTGAAAGCATTAACTTGTAGTTGCTCATTTTTCTAATCAGTTTCCCTTTAGTGTTTGTGCACATGTATAGATAACTATATTTTATTTACTGAAGAAAAACGTGAATGTATGGATATCTAATTTTTCACTTCAGTGAATATATGGATATCAGTGTGCAACCTATTTTAACAAATGTAACTTTGAAAGACTTAAACCTGTCATCATTTATTAAAGGAAATTGCTCTAATGGGTGCCTTTGGCTTTGTTTCTTTTTCTGGGAGAAATAACATCATATAAGTGTTGGAGTGCCCTGGCGTATCATCCTACATTGACTGAGAGGACTACACCTGAAAGACCTGCTCCAGCTTTGTGATGTTTTATGGCTTTGTTGCTTGTAGAACTCCCATCAGGTCCATCCATTGTAGTTTAACAGAATTTAGATCTTGGCTTCCAGACTTGGGTCATTTGTTTTGAATGTTGCATGAGTTCAAATTTGTCCAGCTGCACCATCAGTTTTTGACTTTTGGACAAATGGGTTTTACAGACTATTTAAGTATTCAGTTATACTTTTAACCAATGTATGACTAGTTAATTGACAGAAAACAGTCAGAGACTATAATACTCCCACCAGTGGCTGTTATGCTCAAAGAGCAGTTTAGATTTTGGTAAACGTGATTTCTGTTATTATGTCGTAAAATATCCAACAGTGGCTGTTTTGCCCAGAGCATATTATCACAGAATCCTTGTTCATCATCTAAAGAATCTCCGCTAAACTATCTTCTTAGTTGTTAGTTAGGCATATTTTTGGGAGAAGGGGCTGCTCCTTCCTGACCAACCACATAGACAGATTTGTTCATTCTCTTTCTGTAATATTTCTGGTAGTTTTAACATGCATGTTAAACTGATGATTCTCAGGGAAGCAGTGATTTAAATCCATTGATGTAAGCCTGCAGTTCTTAGAAACTTCATTAAATATCTTTCAATCAGAGCATAGACTGAGTTTGGAGTAATTCCATTAATACTGAATTTGCTTGCTTAATAGTCTGTTTTTTGGAGTTGATCTTGATTTGGTATGTTGCTATTCACCTCTAGGTTGAAGATCAGACTAGACCAAGTGTGTCGTCTCTGTGTAAAGATCTACTCGATCATGCTGCTACCTAGTGATTTTCTGTTCATCCATTAATGGTTGATCCCCGTTATGCCAATTAATGCTTAGTTTAGGCAATAATTAAGACAGGAAAGAATTAACTTTTTCTGAATCAGAAAACTATATTTTTGTTGATTTAAATAGTTGAAAGCTGCAGTCATCAGTGTATTTACTAGGTGTTTATTTTTTCATTTTTTAAATTGATATATTGATCAGATTTTTATGTTAAATGACACCTACCAAAGGGTAAGATTACTGATTGTTATGTACAGTGCATCTGTAAAGTATTCACAGCGCATCACTTTTTTTCCACATTTTGTTATGTTACAGCCTTATTCCAAAATGGATTAAATGCATTTTTTTCCTCAGAATTCTACACACAACACCCCATAATGACAACGTGAAAAAAGTTTACTTGAGGTTTTTGCAAATTTATTAAAAACAAAAAAAATTGAGAAAGCACATGGACATAAGTATTCACATCCTTTGCCATGAAGCTCAAAATTTAGCTCAGGTGCATCCTGTTTCCCCTGATCATCCTTGAGATCTTTCTGCAGCTTAATTGGAGTCCACCTGTGGTAAATTCAGTTGATTGGACATGATTTGGAAAGGCACACACCTGTCTATATAAGGTCCCACAGTTGACAGTTCATGTCAGAGCACAAACCAAGCATGAAGTCAAAGTAATTGTCTGTAGACCTCCGAGACAGGATTGTCTCGAGGCACAAATCTGGGGAAGGTTACAGAAACATTTCTGCTGCTTTGAAGGTCCCAATGAGCACAGTGACCTCCATCATCCATAAGTGGAAGAAGTTCGAAACCACCAGGACTCTTCCTAGAGCTGGCCGCTCATCTAAACTGAGCGATCGGGGGAGAAGTGCCTTAGTCAGGGAGGTGACCAAGAACCCGATGGTCACTCTGTCAGAGCTCCAGAGGTCCTCTGTGGAGAGAGGAGAACCTTCCAGAAGGACAACCATCTCTGCAGCAATCCACCTATCAAGCCTGTATGGTAGAGTGGCCAGACGGAAGCCACTCCTTAGTAAAAGGCACATGGCAGCCCGTCTGAAGTTTGCCAAAAAGCACCTGAAGGACTCTCAGACCATGAGAAACAAAATTCTCTGGTCTGATAAGACAAAGATTGAACTCTTTGGTGTGAAAGCCAGGCGTCATGTTTGGAGGATATCAGGCACCGGTCATCATTAGGCCAATACCATCCCTACAGTGAAGCATAGTGGTGGCAGCATCATGCTGTGGGGATGTTTTTCAGCGGCAGGAACTGGGAGACTAGTCAGGATAAAGGGAAAGATGACTGCAGCAATGTACAGAGACATCCTGGATGAAGACCTGCTCCAGAGCACTCTTGACCTCGGACTGGGGCAACGGTTCATCTTTCAGCAGGACAACGACCCTAAGCACACAGCCAAGATATCAAAGGAGTGGCTTCAGGACAATTATGTGAATGTCCTTGAGCGGCCCAGACTTGATCTCCCTACAGATTTTATTATTTTTTCTCCAGCCGTCTGGAGTTTTTTTGTTTTTTCTGTCCCCCCTGGCCATTGAACCTTACTCTTATTCGATGTTAATGTTGATTTATTTTTTATAATTATGTCTTTCATTTTTCTATTCTTTAATATGTAAAGCACTTTGAGCTACTGTTTGTATGAAAATGTGCTATATAAATAAATGTTGTTGTTGTTGTTGATTGAACATCTCTGGAGAGATCTTAAAATAGCTGTGCACCAACACTTCCCATCCAACCTGATGGAGCTTGAGAGGTGCTGCAAAGAGGAATGGGCAAAACTGGCCAAGGATAGGTGTGCCAAGCTTGTGGCATCATATTCAAAAAGACTTGAGGCTTAATTGCTGCCAAAAGTGCATCGACAAAGTATTGAGCAAAGGCTGTGAATACTTATGTACATGTGATTTCTCAGTTTTTTTATTTTTAATAAATTTGCAAAAACCTCAAGTAAACATTTTTCACGTTGTCATTTTGGAATAAGGCTGTAACATAACAAAATGTGGAAAAAGTGATGCGCTGTGAATACTTTACAGATGCACTGTATGTATGTATCAACATACTGTATATTATGTGCTCTGTTCTGCCTGTACAATTACATATGTGCATTATTGTTTTTGTATTTCATGTGACTGATTCTTTCTTTCCCTTTATCCTTTTAAAATGTTTTTAACACCAAGCTCCTTCATGTCTTATGTCTTTGTTAAAATGATATTTTTATAGTTCATCTGCAGAGGACGGGGTTTATTCATTTTTTTATGTACAAAATACCATTTTGTAGGCTTATTGTTCAGTGACCATAAGAATACTAATATAAAGTTCCCTTAATAAAATAACTTTGTTAACAAGTAAAATAAAATAATAACAAATATTTAATATATGTACACAAAATGTTTATCCATTCGGTGTATGGCATAAAAGAAAAGCATGCTTGTCATAATCACAAAGCCACAATTCTAATAAAATTTTTATAAGATTTTTATCAAGAAGATGCAAGGCTGACATGTTTAACTGCTTTTTTATGTATATGTACAGGCCAAGACATCTTGTAAAGGATCACTACAAGTAAATTGTTTAGAGGAGCAGTTTAAAAAAAAAATCTGCTTTTGAGATAGGCCAATTTTACCGATCACCAATTGAGTCATTTGGAGTGAAAATTGGACGATTTAGATAGGCAGCCAATCAATCAGAGCATCACTAGGTTTTTATGAAGACGGCTAAGAAGAACAAAATACTGTCCCGGGCATATTCTGTTGTATCTGCACATTAGTGTAAGCTGAAGATACAATATGGTAATCCTTCACTTCTTTTGATAGAACTGATTTTGTACATCTTTTACAAACTGACTTTAATAGGATCTAAGGGTTACATGTTATCTGTAATAGTCTGAAAAGCTTTCCATTAAATGGATGCCCAAATTGAGGTCGCCAGTCACAAACACCAGACTGAAGACTGTTGCTGTAGGAGTACAAATAACCATTTGCAGGAGGCAACTTCGTCAAGTAACAAGCCAAGACATTTATATTTTATTTCAAGGCACCTCACTAGTGTGATATATGCAACGTGTGTGTGTGTGTGTGTGTGTGTGTATATATATCTATATCTCAATTACACATACATTAGATATATATACTGATCAGCCACAACATTAAAACTTCCTGCCTAATAAATACTGTGTACGACCCCCATGTGCCACCAAAACAACTCTGTCACATCGAGGCATGAACTCTACAAGACATCTGAATGTGTCCTTTGATATCTGCCACCAAGACGCAAGTGTGACGATGCGGGTTTCGCTCCATGCTCCCATCTTCCTTCTGGGAGCCCTTGAACCCTGCACCATGGGTAATGTCACCGATGAGCTAGACAGTGAGTCACAACAAAGCAAGGGGATGGTGCAAAAAGTACAAAAGTGCTTTTATTAAAAACCAACAAAACAAGTATTCAAGTAAATAGTGCAGTGCTTTTCAATTCCGTAAATAAATAATCCATAAAAATGGCCTTACGCGGCAAGCCAACCTTCTCCTGGTCACACTTGCTTCCAAAAAGTGCTCAGCAGGAGCGACCACTACAATTGGCCCTCGGTTGCTGGCCAAACACCCCACTCGTGCTCGCCTCTCCCAGCTGCTTATCATCAGTGTGAGCCTGCGCTTGCTCGTTCTCCTTCTCTCCTGCACCAGCTTTCTCCCTCCTGCTTCCTGCCGTCTTCTTCACCTTAACCTCCGTCCATCTTTCTTTCTTTCTTTCTTTCTTTCTTTCTTTCTTTCTTTCTTTCTTTCTTTCTTTCTTTCTTTCTTTCTTTCTTTCTTTCTTTCTTTCTTTCTTTCTTTCTCTACCCCCGCAAGCCGCCTCGTGCTTCTATTTATCACGGGGATGTGGATGAGCTGTGGCAATCAGCAGCTCATGGGAACAGTTATGGATGTGGGCGACTCCTCACCTGTGCACTCAAGTGAGAACCGCCTGATGAATTCTCGCTCAGCCACACACACACCACGCCCCCTCGCTAAGCCGCGAGTGCGGTGATTATTTATTTTAAAAAATGGCCCTTTGATATGAGCTGTGGACCCGCTACACCACAGTAAGTCTTGCAAGTTGCGAGGTGGGGTCTCTATTGGACTTAATTCCCCAGCACTTTCCACAGATGCTCGATTAGATTGAGACCTGGTCAACACCTTGAAGTCTTTGTCATGTTCCTCAAACCATTCCTGAACAGTTTTTGCATTGTGGCAGGGCGTATTATCCTGCTGAAGGGAGGCCACTGCAGGTACACTCTGTCCACTTTGTGGTTAAGCAGCCCAATACACAGCAAGCTGTGATGCACTGTATGTTTTGACACATTTCTGTCATGGCCAGCATTTTTTTTTTTCAGCAGTTTGTGCTACCCATGCACATCAATGACTCTGTCGCAGGTTTACTGGTTGTCCTTTCACTACTTTTGGTAGGCAACCCACAAGACCTGGCGTTTGGGAGATGTTCTTACCCATTCATATAGCCATCGCAATTTGGCCCTTGTCAAAGTCACTCAATTCCTCAGGGTTGCCCATTGTTTCTGCATCAACATAATTTTCTTAACAAAATCACAATTCACATGCTGCCTAATATATCCCACCCCTTGACAGGTGACACTGTATCGTAATATACTCAATGTTATTCACTTCACCTGTTCTGGCTGATCTGTGTGTGTGTGTGACACACTTTTCATAGTTTTGGCTCTCTACGCCACCACAGTGGATTTGAAATAAAGCAATCATTTATGTGACTAAAGTGTAGACTTTCAGCTTTAATTTAAGGGGTTTACCAAAAATATTGTATGAGCTGTTTAGAAATGACAAGCTATTTTTCTCCATAGCCCCCATTTCCAGGGGTTCAGAAGTATTTGGACATTTGAGTGACAAGCTGATCCATAGCCAGGTGGGAGCATGTCCTTCATTATTTCATTAAATATTAAGCGGGTTAAAGGTCTTGGATTGATTCCAAGTGTGGAATTTGCATTTGGAACCTGCCACTGTTAACTCTCAATATGGGGTCCAGAGAGCTGTTCTTGGACAAACTAACACTCATAAATATAATGATCAGTCAATGGTCGTCTGAACTCTGGAACCCATGGCCATTTCCAAGTGCTGGGTTTCCACCGTAGTGATTCTTTGCCTGGCCTTTACTGCTGCTGTCTGTCTTTTCTAAACAGCTCATAAAATATTTTTGGTAAACCCCTTAAAGATGACACTGTACACTTCAATCACATAATGATTGCTTAATTTCAAATCTATTATGGTGGCATATAGAGCCAAAATTATGAAAATTGTGTCACTGTCCAAAAACTTATGGACCAGACTATATAAAACGCATGAGTGATGTTCTGTCACATTGCATGCAGCTTAATCCAGTCTTAAAATTATGGGGAAAAAAGCATAGTCCAAGGCAGTAACCAGCCCTGAAGTTTGCAGTTTCTTAAAAATGTTCAAATTAATTTGGTAAACTTAAACAATTTAAAATAATGTGAAAATTGTAGCTCCTGACTCCTTCACTTATCATTAGTCACATACTACTGTTTCATGACCCTAGTTTATAGACAACTCTGATGATGAACTACAGTGATAGTTTTCATCTAACATATTAGCCCATGAAGAAGGTTTAATAGGAGATGATTAAGGCTCAGCTTGCATATGGCTAATTCTGTCTTCTTCTTGGCAGCTTTAGTAGTGCCACATTTTTTTTTCCTTAGAATGTCTGCTTCTAACCAAGTGTTTGTCGAATTATTGAGGTCAATCCTAATTAATATTTTAATGCCATATGTGCTCCTGAGAAGCTAGGTGGGCACATCTCCTCTGAATAATCCTGATTGACAACTGTATTGTTCTCCAGTGTGGTGTGAGAAAACTCATGGTAAAATATATATACCATAATTTGACTGGGAGGAGAACTGTTTTTTTAGTAGTCACTTGAGGTTTTTTTCCTATAAAGCAAAAATGTGTTTTTAATTTTGAGCACATTGTGAATTGTCTTTAATGTAGTTTTAGTTTTTATAATGTAATATCAGGTTCTGTTTGTGCATGCTGAGGAAACAAGAAGCTTTACACTTCAAGGGGTAATAGATGCATACGCCCTGTCCTATAATTTATAATTAAAACAACCTCCAGATTACTAGATACCCTATAAATTTGATTCTTTGTTGCTTTTAATCATTTATATATATATATATATATATATATATATATATATATATATATATATATATATATATATAGTCTACGCCTGCTATGTCCACTTCTGAGTTGCTGAGGTCAGAGCCTATCCTAGCATCATTGACAGAAGTCCTGGACCTGTTCTTGAATGGTGTATCAAAATCAACAATAGCGCCAGTTAGGTTTGAAGTCTATACTGTAATTATAATTATTGTGTAATGTAAATTTTATTTGATGAACTTTGCTAGAAGACATTATTAAGGAAAATGGAAACCTTATTAGTGTGTGTCATTCATAAGGGAAAAGAAAGGTGAGAGCACAGGGTTTCTGTTGTAGTATTTATGACCCATGTATGTTTTTTTTTCATAGGCCTGTTACAAACCACCATGAGCCAAACAGCCGGGACATCCTGCAACATCTAGGAGCCCCACCTCCCCTCATCTCTCCCAAGCCACAACACAGGGATCATCCACCACCCCCACCTACTACACTATGGAACCCTGCCTCCCTTATAGAAAACAACTCAGAAGCACGAAGGGGCCATGAAAGCATTGCTCCTGGTCACTATGAACATAGCTGCCAAACAGTGCCCCTGTCTAAAGGAGAGAGGCAACACAATTCTGAAAAGCCAGATGAGAACAACAAGAGAAAAGAGACCGAGAAATATCCTGTGGTCCGAGGATCAGGGTCCCTAGAGCCAGGGGGACATTCCTATGGCCCCTTTCTGGCAGAGCTGGAAAAGTCAACCCAGTCTATTCTCAGCCAACAGAGGGCCTCTTTGCATTTGCCTCACCATTTCAGTGACTTGAGTACATCGCATAAATCATGCCCCAATTACAGGAACCCACCGGAGTTGTTGCAGGGCCTGGACAATATGCTTGTTTATGATGAGTTTATACAGCAGCACCGAAGACTCGTTAGTAAACTGGATTTGGAAGAAAAGAGAAGAAGAGAAGCCAGGGAAAAAGGTAGTGGGACATACGATAGGAAAACTTTGTAATGCTGATTATCTTGGTGAAAGCAACTTTTTTTTTTTTTTTAACGCTGGAAAGATTAGATAACATCACTGAATTGCTACCTCTTAGTTTAAATGAGCAAAGTATAGAAGGTATTAATAGATGACTTGCTGAACTAATAATTAGCTAACCTCTGCTACTGTTGCACTTGGGAACATATTAGAGTGACAGTTTTGAGAAGGCAGTCTAGTTAAAAAGTGCTGCAGCATTTTATGATATGGTGCACTCATGTCAAGGTCACCAGTGTCATTTGTTAAGTCATGTAGCTCCAACCTGCAACCCTGCCAGTCTTATTTAGGAAGGTCTGACTGGCTCTTCAGGCTTTTCAGAAATATTAAAGGGTTTTTTTTTTTCCTCTCTCGTCTCGTTTCCATTCCTAAAAGCGTACTTTTTTTTTTTTTATTTGCTAGCTAATTAAGACAGCTGTTGACAGGCTAGAACTGCAGCTGATATGCAGAAAGCTCTTTGTTGCGAACACAGCAAGGAGAGTGGCTTGTGTTTCTCGCGAGTTCCCTGTCACTTTCCTGCCTCAGCAGTGCTCTATTTTCTCTAATTAGGCTATTACTACGACTTGGATGACTCGTACGATGAAAGCGACGAGGAGGAGGTGCGAACTCACCTTCGGCGAGTCGCTGAGCAGCCGCCACTCAAACTTGATGACTCCTCAGAGGTGAATTTGTGCATTATTTCTTGATTTATTTATTTGGTAGGTTTGAAAAGTGGGCTTAGCATATTATTTTAGAAAGAAAGTCCCACTCTTAAAACCTGTGATTCGCAGCAACCTACTTATCCTGTATATACTCATAAGTGCTATATATGAATATCATAATATAATTTGTTGCAGAAATGTTTACTTGTGCAAATTGAGCACAGGCTGATGAGGTGAGGGTCACACATACTGAGCCTGAAGTGCTGCTGTTATGTTTGTCCATTTCAGTTTTTTTAACAACTAGATAAGCTGGTGAACAATTCTTTTTTCTTCTTTTATGTGAGTCAGTTTCATGTATCCTTTAAGAAATTGATAGTCTTCATAAGAAAACTGTTTCTAATTGATTCTAAATCAAACATTTTCAAAATATTTAGGTTTTTCCATATTTCAGGATCTTTGCAGTGCACTTGGAACTTGCTAGCTCTGTCAAGCAAGTTATATCTATAATAATAAAATGTATATTGAGAGAAGCTGGGCTGGAGTAGCATATCAAGACATCATTGTACCGTCTTAACTGAAATGTGATTATTTACTGGATTGTTCGTTAATGGACATCATTTTGTTATGTGTTTGCCAAACTCCTTCTGTTCTACCAGTGCTTCTCTCCTTTCAGAATTGTGCCTTGAGCATGGGAATGGCGCTATATAAATAAAATGTATTATTATTCCAGCTTTTCACAATCATATAATGATCAATCCCAATGTAATGTTGTAATGTTTCTTCCAAATGCTGTCTCTGCAGAAGTTGGAATTCCTTAAGATGTTTGATTTAACAACACACCAGCGCAAGGAAGAGCTGCTACAGCTGAAAAGAAGGAAAAGGAGAAGAATGCTCCGAGAGAGGAGTCCTTCACCTCCTGCTGTTCAAAACAAAAGACATACGCCTCCTCCCCCCCTGTTAAGCACTCGCTACACCGCTGACCAGATGAACTGTGCCCCTGAACTTGAGGACAAAAAGAAGTTCCTCACAATGTTCAGCCTCTCCCATGTCAATTCACAACAGAGGAAAGGTAAGTTTCTCTCTCCAATTGCAGTGTTTTAAGTCCAAATGCCATTTTCTTCTTGAGGGACACATAATAGGGACCCAAGGCAGGAGAAACATTTCTTCTTAGGTTGCATTCTTCAGTACCAGGCCAGATAACTAAAGACACTGTCTTCTGATCTAGACAATGAAAAAGTTGTAGAGCTACTGCAGGCAATAAAAACGAAGAACGTAACACTAGAATCCATCAAGCATGCTTCCCGCCCCGTGTGTAGGAGCCCCACTACTTCACAAACTGGTAAGCCCTGTCTCAAATGAGAAAGCAACATGCGAGTTTATTGGCCAAATTAGTTGCTTAGATTGATGTTACTTTTAGTTTCCTTCACCATACCATCTTTGTGTAATAGTGAGAATTGCCGTGATGAACAGTTGGATGTTTTTTCCTTTTACAGTGGATCAGGTTGCACATCATCCAGGACAGGAATCAGAAAAGCTATCTACTACTTTGGCGCCTATCCCACCTCTTCTAGATTCTCAAAAGCATGTAGACTCAAGTTGGGCTGAACAGATGAAAACCTCAGAAGTGGCAAGACCAAAGGAAAGCCATCCTGCACCTTTTAATGTTGTAGACAAAGAAAAACCAAATGAAGGGCATGTTGGGAAGAAAAATTTAAGTTTGCTTAGTAGTGTCCGAGCACCCCATGTGACCAAAGAGGTCAACCAAAGCCTCAATGGTAGGACTAAAAACTGGGAGGCATTCACAGCTGAAGAGTTTGCTCACCAATTCCATGAATCTGTTCTGCAGTCCACTCAGAAAGCCTTGCAGAAACAGAAGGGTAAGTATAGAGCTGATGCAATGTTGGTTTTCTTGTTCAGAAGCTTCAGTTTACAGATTTCTTTTCTTTTACTGAGATTGTAATCATATGTCTTCTCAGTGTTATTAGATTTACTAATAATTACCAAACCTGATCCTGCTAGGTAGATTTCCTAAGAAGGCTGTCCTTTGTTTTTGTTTGTCAGGGACTACAACTGGACAAATCACAGAGATGCATCATAAACTGGACTCTTCAGTTCACTACAACATTCCAGAGCTCCAGTCCTCCAGCAAGGTTATGGTGCCCACGCCACAATTGCAGCAAAATGGCCAGCATGGTACTATACAGTCACGCAAGGAGTTGGCACATGAGGAAGAGGAGGATGAAGACTCTGAAGATTTAGAGGAAGAAGAGGAGGAGGAAGACTTTCCACGACCAAAATGGCATGGAATTGAAGCTATTTTTGAGGCTTATCAAGAGTACATTGATGGTAAGTTATAACATTTACAATTGCCAGGGACCCGCTGTTATGATGTTATCACTGTATTTTGGGCCATAGTAGATGAATTTTTTATCTTTTTTCTTTTGTTTTAAAATATCAAGTATTGAGATTCAATTCTGAAATATATGGGAATGTAAATTAAATGTACATTCAGAATTTTTACATTGGTCTGAAGTAAGTGTAACCTTTTAACTTTCTGTTTTCTCAATAAATTATGAACCATTTTTTTTTAACACAAGCAAGACATATGAACACTGTGTATTTCTCAGATAATGAGAAAGCCCCATATTAATCAATAATGCAGAGGAAAATGTCCTTTGAAGCTTTGCATCCAGGTTTTCATTATTGTTATTTAATGACATTAGTTTTTCCTCATGTCCGTTTGTTGTAGCTCCCATTAATTCATTTTATTTAAGTTTGTGTTTGATTATTTTAAATCAGTATAGATCATCCTTCAAGTGCATGATATGAAATTGAAGAGACAATCCTAGTTTATAGTGAGCTGAAGCACTTTTAACATCACCGTGTTTAGAAATATCATTTTCCAACTTAAGGTCTTTGTTCAGTTTATCATTTTGCAACCAAAAATGAACCAAAATGCTTGACTTCAACACCAAAGAGCATTTTCTGTGGTTCTCTCTCCAGCAATGCAACATTGCTGAGAATGCATTTTGTTATACATGTACCAATAAAATAAATAAAATGCATTGTTTTAACTTGCCCACAGATTGTTGCAGAGATTTCTGTGCCTATACATAAACCTGTACATATATCTACAATACTTTCTGTACTGATGCTATATCAAATATTGTGATGCTGAAAGAAAATGTGCAGTATTTTAATGTGATCTACTGAAGAGTAGCTTTACTGGTCCTCATGGTTTTCTGTTTAGGACCTTAGAGGTGCCCTGCATCCACATAGAGCAGCCTATGAACAATGTTAAGTTCCACAAGTGAATACATTTCATGTATTAAACACTGAAATAAGAATGATATTAATTACTAAACTTTTATTTTAGTCATTTGTTTATTCTTGAAATGAAAAGAATTAGAATTAATAAAAAAGCATTATTGTTTTAAATGTCACTTACTTTAAAATATGAATTGTATATCTTGCTTAACCATCCATATTGACATTCTAAGCGTATTGTTTCATATCTTTCATAAATCAAATTACTCACAATTCTGGGTCTTTTTAATTCATATGAAAACTTAAATATTTTTTTTCATATCTGTGTAATTTTAGCTCCTAAAAATCATTTGTGTGTTTAAGTTGGGACTTCCTGCAGGGTCGCATCGGTTTTTGCTGATGAGCCCAGTACCAGGGCTACTGCTAATGGTAATGAACATGAGGGCTATTTTCTCGGGCCTAGTATCTGTCAGTTTCATTTTTTCCCCTTTTTCCTCTCCCAGAGCAAAGTATCGAGCGGCAGGTGCTTCAGACCCAGTGCAGGAGGCTGGAGGCTCATCACTATAATCTCACCCTAACAGCAGAGCAGCTCTCGCACAGTATGGGGGTGAGTTTGCTTTACGATTTAACAGCACTCTAGAGGATCTCGCTGCCCAAACTCTGATATCATCTAGGGGCAGGAGATAATTAGAATCTTACCAAGATCTTGTGCAGGATTATCCAGCTCCACTCCTACACACTAACAGCGTTGATGGGAGCCAAGTGATGCTTCTGTACCCTCTGCTCAGTTCTTCTTCCATCTGATTATATAAACATTTTTTGTTCTTATATTTTTACCCAGCTGATAGCAGACCTCCTTTTTTGCTTTTAAATACAGTAATGTTAATTGTATTCCTTAGATTTAAAGTTGGTTTTACTAATGCTTCTTTTAGTGTTTTTTTTTTCATGTTTCTAGTTACAGTAGAATGTTTAACATGTTGGTTAATTAAAAAAAAAAAACAACTAAAATTTGTATATCTATCTATCTATCTATCTATCTATCTATCTATCTATCTATTAAATTGTATTACTTTTGTAATATATTGCAATACACTCCTTAACTTTTTCATTGGAAATTCTTGTAAATACGTCATGTGGGCTTTCTGTATGGAATTTGCATGTTGCATGTTCTCCCCATGTCTACCTGATTTGCTCTGGCTGCTCCAGTTTCCTCCCACAGTCCAAAGACATGCAGTGTAGGTGGATTGGTGATGCTAAATTGGCCCCTGATATATTAATGTGTGTTTGTGTGCCCCAGGGCCCTGCTCTAGATAAATGTGTTTAGAAGGTGAATGGAATAAAGAATCCATGAAGGAATAGAGACTTATCAATGTGTTTAGAAGGTGAATGGAATAAAGAATCCATGAAGGAATAGAGACTTATCAGTTGTGTTGTTAAATCCAAATAGAAAAGTGTTAACTAATGACATTGGATAAAAAGTGTTTTCAGCTGTCCTCTCAAGAAAACAACATCTAATAAACATCAACAAAAACCACTGAATTCAGTCTCCGTCTGTCTATCCCCCCCATTATAAAACCTTCTTAATCCCGTTCAGGGGTTTGTAGTAGGGCAGCAGCTTTAGGTATAAAGAAAAAACAAGTCTTTGAATGGGGGTGCCAGACCACTGCAGGGCACGGTTACATGATGTATTTACATGAATTTACGTCATGCCAATCTAGAACTAACAGTTAACTTTACATAAACTACTTTAGGGTGTGGGAGAAAAACACACATAGAAAATTGGAGAACATGCAAACTCATCATTGGCTAGCAGGAATCCAAAGTTAGTGCTCTGGAGCAAATGATACTTGGGCTCGGTCTGTGGTACATAAAACATTGGTCTGGAGTGAGCATTTGCTTCATGTTAAACCAACACAGTTTTTTTAATTTTAGACATACCTGGCATAGTATTTTGTCCATTATGGATTTGACACAAAGTTCAAGTTCATTTTTACAGTATCAATAAAAGACAAAAGTATACATAGAGTATGTGTGTGTGGGGAAATATATAAATAACATTCATACTTGCATATACACACTCATAGAAAATTGTGTATTTATACAAAAACATATATACTACCGTGACTGTTACAGTAGTAGTCTTACAACTTAAGGATCAAAAATGTCCCTTAATCTACTGGTACCAGTGACCCTGTATTGTTTGCCGGTAGGAAGCAGTGAGAAATGAGCAGGATGGCTGAGATGTTTAGTTAAGTGTTGTATGTGTGCTGAACAGAAAGCAGCTGAATGCTCAGAAAATTCTGTGCTGCCCTCAACTCCTCCTGTAGTGCTTTAAAATCTGAAGAGGAGCAGGTGCACCAATACTGTTTTTTTATGCTTATCTACATGTTTACTGTTGTTTTATTTATTTATATATATACAGTATATATATATATATATATATATATATACACACACACAGTATATATTGTTACATAGTTTACTGTCAAATAATGCATGTGTTTCGCCCTTATTTGGGCTCATCAGGCGTACACACTCCACCAAGGTTATTATAGTTTTGCCTTTTTATATTAGTTTTTATTTCTATATTTTTTCTGACCTTACTTGGAAATTCAGTTTAGTTTTAGTTTTCCGTCATCATGTATTTTTAGTTTTAGTTTAGTTTTTATTTCACAAAGACATTTCTATTTTATTTTTATATATATATTAGTTTCAGTTTTAGTAATTATGGCATGGACAGAACTGTACACTTAACAGATTTGGATATGAGTTTAATGTTAATGGAAGCTTACTATACTGCCTGGTTTAGTATCTGGTTTTGTTTTTGTCTGATAAAAACAAGCATAATCATAAACTAGACACTGAATATGAACGATTTTACACAATTTTATAATTTTTTAAATATTTTTTCTTGAAAATCACAGGAGCTTAGGAAGAACAGGGCTGTTAGGCTTGAATCAGTGTGCAGACCCCACTTAGCTGTATTGAGGGAAACAAAGAACAACAAGCATGCATGGTCAAGGTTAGGGGTGGCGAGTCTTGAATAGCCCACCAGAAGAATAGTAAACCCATAATGAGCAGGGCAACAGAAGGTAATAAGAGTATGGACCGGCACAAAACAACAGAGACAGCGTCTGAGATTAAGAACAACATATACATTATCTAAACCTGTTTATCCAGACTAGGATTGCAGGAAACCTGGAGCCTACCGCAGCAGGTTTGGATGCAAGGCAGGAAAAATCCCTGGTATGCAATATGTATGATATGGCTGATGTTAAAAACAAAAAGAATATGATATTTCAACTATCTATTTTGAGAGAGAGAGAAAAACATTGAGAAAAGGGAGACAAATATTTTAAAATATAATTTTGCTAATGAATTACTTTCACAATATGAGGCATTTTGAGTGGTGAATATGAACTAAAAATGATAAATTAATATAGAATAAATACAAAAACCCATTAGTAGTTTTTCATCACTTGTCAGGCTCTACCTTTGTTTGCATCGCTTCATTGTTAAACGATGTTTTTAAAGCAAAAGTGATTAGTCAGTAACAATATGCTGATCTTGTATGATGACCTAGTCAGTATCTCGATTAGTGACATTTTATTTTACAAAAAACCGGGAGTTGACCAAGGTTATTATAGTTTTGCCTTTTTATGTTAGTTTTTATTTCTATATTTTTTCTGACCTTACTTGGAAATTCAGTTTAGTTTTAGTTTTCCTTCATCATGTATTTTTAGTTTTAGTTTAGTTTTTATTTCACAAAGACATTTCTATTTTATTTTTATATATATTAGTTTCAGTTTTAGTTTTAGTAATTATGGCATGGAGCGCCTACGGAGTTAGATTTGTGTCACAATCAGACAAAACTGTACACTTAACAGATTTGGATATGAGTTTAATGTTAGTGGAAGCTTACTATACTGCCTGGTTTATTATCTGGCTTTATTTTTGTCTGATAAAAACAAGCATAATCAAAACTAGACACTGAATATGAACAATTTTAGACAGTTTTATCATTTTTAAAATATTTTGTCATGAAAATCACACGGGCTTAGGAAGAACAGGGCTTTTAGACTTGAATCAGTGTGCAGACCCCACCTAGCTGTATTGAGGGAAACAAAGAACAACAAGCATGTAGTGTCAAGGTTAGGTGTGGTGAGTCTTGAATAGCCCACCATAAGAACAGTAAACCCATAATGAGCAGGGCAAGAGCAGGTAATAAGAGTACAGACAGGCACAAAACAACAGAGACAGCGTCTGATATTAGGAACAATATATACTTTATCAAAACTTATTTATCCAGAGGGATTTCAGAAAACCTGGAGCCTACCGCAAGGCAGGAAAAATCCCTGGTATGCAATATATATGATAAGGCTGATGTTAAAAACAAAAAGAATATGATATTTCAACTATCTATTTTGGGAGAGAGAGAAAAACATTGAAAAAAGGGAGACAAATATTTTAAAATATTCTGCTAATGGATTACTTTCACAATATTAGGGATTTTGAGTTGGGAATATGAACTAAAAAAGATAAATTAATAAATATGGAATAAATACAAAAACCCACTAGTAGTTTTTCATTACTTGTCAGACTCTCTACCTTTGTTTGTATCGCCGTTGTTAAACAATGTTTTTAAAGCAAAAGTGATTGGTCAGTAACAATATGCTGATCTTGTATGATGACCTAGTCAGTCTCTCGATCGCCGTTTTATTTTTAAAATCCGGAGTGCTCTCCCTCGACTTTCTTGTATACTCAGATATGGGGATGGATATTTGAGGAGTAAACTGCAAGACAATGATTATATTTCAATATTATGTACATTACCATCAACAACAAATCAAATTAATAATATATTGAACAATTATTAAAAAAGTAAAGTTGAATAAATCGGACTCTGCAGCTGTATAAATAAAAAAAATTGAGTATGTGTTCAGATAAAGTACCACTTCTGGGTGATGGATTTGGCCCAAAAGTTAATACAGATCTACAATTGTGGTGTAACAACCACATGCGAATTTCATCCATCTATCTACGTTTTGAGTTAACGTGTTTACACACGCACAGAGACGCACACGCAATTCCAAAAACAGTATTGTTGGACACTGGTTAGTCTATAACGTCAAGATTCATCAAAATATCGAGGTCGAATTTTTTCATGATTACTATACTTTCTGTATACTTCATATATGAGAAAGTAAAAACGATTTCTCCTGTGCTAAGTGGCAGGTGAATTGCTGTCAACAAATAGCAGACACCTGAGAAATAAACTGAAACGTTACTCACTTGTGATTTTTCTATGGTAAACGTTTTATTGACCAGCACATTCTGATTTCAGCCATTTGAATTACATCTTGATACACAAAGAAAGGCGGCACGCAAATCGCTTTCTATTTCACATGCTTTATGCACCCGCACTCAGTTTGCTCTGTCACCGCAAATGCTGTGTGAACTGCTGCCCTCCTTCACCAGCTGCCGTTCACTGGATGAATATATGCGGCGGCTCGTGGTGGATGACTTTCTGTTTTAGAGTTAAAACTTAAAAGGGTTAAAGACTAACGGCAAGAATATTCATTCAAAAACGAAAACTACAAATATTTTAGTAAATTATTATTTTATTTCAGTTAGTTTTTCCAGCTACTTTAATAGTTTTGTTTAGTTTTAGTTTTTCATTACGGTTTTGTTAATTATTTTATTTCAGTTTACGAAAATGTTTTTTTAATAATAGTTTCAGTTTTGATTTTAGTTTTCGTTAACTATAATAACCTTGCACTCCACTGCGCCACGGCGTGTGGTTCATTTATTTGACAGCCTGGAGATCGGAGTAATTACATACATGCGTTACCTGGTAGGTAACCACCCATTCAATCTATTGGGGACTCATACTACGAATGCTATGAATGCAAAATATACTGTATATAATACACACACACACACATAATGGCCACCAGAGGGTGCTGCAGCTCCCCAAGCTCCCAACACAAACAGGTTTTAACATAAATCTCAACCAGCAAAGAGTTTTATTGTGGGTAAATTTTATAGGAAGCATTTCCCACACCACATCCATAAGACAAAAATACCACACAACAATGCTTTGTCTTCTCTTTTTCCTCCTCCTTCTCTCTCTGCCTCCATTTCTCCAAGCAAGCTTTGTTCGCCTTCTCCCAACTCTGGCTGCCTGAGTTGAGGCAGGCGGCTTCTTTTATGTGAAACCCAGGAGCACTTCCGGCTTAGGCTGAAGCCCAACAAAACAGGGCTTGCAGCAACTGTCAGTGTTCATGGCAGGGGAAATGTGGAAGTCTGTACTAACACAATAGGTATGTTGATCATGCGGATCAGGCACTGGCATTCAAGTCTGTCATGTGCAAGCAACAGAAAAAATATTAGAAAACTGCACAAAGAAACATGCTTCAGTGTCACAGTTGGGACAGTAGGGCTGTGTGTTGGTGACTGTTTCAAAACATTTCACAAACGACGTGTACTAAATCTGGATCAGTACAGCAGTGCACACTAGTCGTACCTTTCCTACTGTATTAATGCTGACAGCCTTGATATTTACATATTTCTGTTGAACGTAATAATAAGTTTTTTCTCGAACAAAATTCAACGTTTTTGGTTTGTTTTTCCGAGAGTAAACACAACAATGAGGGGGCTATAGAAGAAAGTAGTGAAAACTAGGAGCTGGCCAAGTAAATCCACCAATTGAGGTTTTTAAGTGTAAGGTAGAGGAACAAAAGAGCAGCCGAGCAGAATCAACAGCAAAGAATGGCAGCTCTGCACAGATTTGAGCAAGACTGGCATCATCATCCATATCCAGGAGGCGCAAAGCTGCCTTAAAAAAATTAAAGGCGGACATACAAAATATTTTAAAAAATAAAAGAATGGAATCTCTGTAAAAATAGGGGTCTTGATTTTTGTTACCCTTCTACCTAAAGTAGATTAGATTATATATTGTTCAGCATTTCTGTTTCAAATTAATTTGCTTCTTCCTTTTTGGGCTTTGGCCATAAAAAATAAAATGGGGTGTACTTATTTTTGTTATTTACTGTTAATTTACTGACATACAGCCCCATACCCCAATAAAGAATTGTCCCTATAAATGTGTCCATGTGAGACCATTATTTAAGAACAGTGGCAGCATAACCTATCACTAGGGTGAAGGACAGGTAACAGTCACTGCCTCTACAATATTTGTTTGCTGAAAACGTACCTAGTACAGATTTTCCCAGAGGGTCCGGCATTGGTGCTCGTCCAGTGGCTCAAAAGACTGTAACGTGATTTCCATCTCCTCTGCCACAGTTGGCACACCAGCATACCTTGACGGATGTTTTTAGGGACCGTCGGCTCTTGTAGCAAAGTGAATTATGCCACTTACCCCTCTCCTTTCCACAGTGTTACAAGGGGGGCAGGCCTGAAGCGCCCCACGTCTTCAGACTTGATGCTTGTATTTGTCCGGCAGCATTCACTGCAGGGTCTTTGTTTTGCTAATTTTGTGAATTCTATTGTATCTTTTTCACATTCATTTTTAGTTGTTGCAAAGTAAAGCAAACTTGAACAACCGTATGTACATGAAACCTCCAATAAATGCCACTGCCTCTAGTAGTTTCCACAGCAGATTTATGTTCTGTCTTTTAAGCGTTATTTTTGTTTTTGGTCCACAGGAACTCGTGAGTCAAAAACAGAAGCTTTCGTCAGAAAAGGAGAAACTTCAAGCAGAATTGGACCACTTACGAAAGTGCCTTGCACTACCACAGATACACTGCTCTAGAGGTTATTTCAAGGGGTATCCCCCAAGGTGACATCCCTCTACCCTGTGTCCCCATAGTAGGAAAAAAAAAAAGTTTATTTTATTACTTGGAATTATTTAATGAAAAAAAAAATTCTGCAGAAGACTGAAGCTGCAACAATGGAAACAAATATGTGCCATGCATGTAAACATCCACTCCATGACAGTTTGCCTGGTGGTGGACATGGACCAGTGACACCAGGAAATCCTCCACTGAAGAAAACGGCAAGTTTTGCACTCTTGCCAGTGTCAGGTGACGTGACTGTGAGCAGGCGTCGGTTGGATAGAGCGCCCTCAATTCTGTTGCCATAGCATCCTCAGGAGACAGAGGCCTTGATTCTGATGCAGTGCCGTCCGTCGTGGGTTGGGTTAGGTTTAGTTCTGCGTAAGAGCCATGACACCACTTGGCAGTCTAACTGTGCAATGTAAGCAAAAGAAAATGTGTCCCTTTTTATTTTTTTTCCATACACTTTGTGTAGCAAACTCTTATGACGAGTGACCCTGGCTCCTCTCTGGCAGTTTTTAATAAAGATTCGAATACTTGACTTTCATCCAAATGGGCTTTTCCACGGAAAACGCACTTAAGAAAAACCAAGGTGTGACCTTGAGTTATTGTGTTACAAGCAACACCTTTTTTCAGTTAAGGAAGGAATAAATGCATATTTTGGAAAGATTTGAAATCAGTAATGTCAGTTAGGCATTGTTTTATTACAATATAGAAATTTTGAAAACAGAAGAAACAAGGGTGCTTAGCCTTGTAATGTACATAATATTAAAAGAATTTTGTATGTTTTTATTACTTTAATTATTGTTTTAAAAGGCCTGCCATTTTTAATATGTTAATGCTTTTTGGCAAAAAAAAATACCACGCTTTTAGTGTTTGTACTGCTGCTGGTCAGGATAAAAAATTTTGAAGTGTTTTAAAAATTTAAAAAAAAAAAGACAAGCAATTTTGTTTACTGGCACACTGGTTTGATCTCAGTGATGTGCCAGTCGAGACGAGCGTTACAGGATTACACGTCAGGCGTGGCACCGGCCTGCCTGCCTGCCTGCCTTCCTCCCTCCCTAACTCCGACTCCAAAAGCCTACAGCGTCCCATTGTGCTTGATGGCGACGCTCGGGAACACTGAGTCACCAGCGCCACGGACTGGGATTAGTGCCGCGCCTTGCATATTTGGGGTATGGTTTTGTTTTTTTGTTTTTTTTTTGCTAATATTGCCATAATGGGTGTCTTGAGAATTGGTGTTCTCATTCCCGTTTTCCTTTCACGCAGGTGCTCACCCGTTGCAGATACATTGCAACACGCTTTTTTATTTTATTTTCGTTTAAACCGAGATGCACTGCTTGGCAGTGGTAAATGTATAGACTTTGAGATGGCATATAAAGTGGACCTCAAGCTTCTGAATGATCCATCCAGTCATCGATCATCAAGCTCTCTTCATCCAATTCAGGGTTGCGTTGCAGGCTGAAGCCAATTTTGGCGGGAACCAACCATGGATGGGGTGCCATGTTGTTGTAGACCACACTTGTTCACCAATGTAGTGCCTATCATTCAGAAATTTGTCAAAAGGAGCGAGTCTGAGGTAACGCTGGTACGTTTTGTGGTGACCAAACTAATTGAACGTCTACCTTAAACTGAAGGGCTGGCACAATGGGGACAGATTTTTTAAAATTGAGGGAGGATGCAAGACATAACAAACACCGCCATTGTAGGCTTAGAAACCTTCTTGACAGTCATGTGCACGCACTCCTTGTGGTTCAGTTTGTAGTTTTTCCTTTTTTCGAGTTTGTCGTGAACGCTTCCTCTGACGGTGTTAGCATTTCTATCACTTCTGACAGAGAGTCGGCCCGGTATCCGTGTCAATGCACAATTCACGGGTGATTACTTTAAACAAAGTGGGTGCTGGCGGTCTTTCTCTCCAAGTGTAAGACGTGTTTACTGTTCTTTTTGTTCTCATCAGTTCTCATCTTTCAGTCGAGTTTGTACCAAGCAGGTCCTAATGAATTCCTTTACCCCCGGCTCACAAGCACATGGTGTTTATGATGGTCTCGGATCGTATACTCTGACCACCGCCTTCCCACCAGAAATGCAGACAGGTGCCAAGTAACCAATTCTGCAGTCATGGTGGTTAGGTTAGCTTTCTCTGTCCCAGCAAGACACAGTTTTTGGGGGCTCCTTGATTTCCTTCTTCATGTTAGAATTTGAAACTCAACAAAAATGGATTTTACTGTGCCTGCCTAAGAAGACTTGAGGAATGCCTGCGGTGCGCAGAAGTATTAACAGCGTTTTAGTTCCTGTGTTGTTTAGCTGTTTCTTTTTAATTGACGGCATTTCATATTCTTGACGTACTTTTATTCATGGCTACCTTTTGCTCTCTACTTTTAACCGAATTCTCAGAAGGGTCACATGCGCCATTAGGACTGACTCGCTGGCGCCCCTCAGTGTTGGTTCCTGCCTCGTGTCCAATGCTGCCAAGTACCCTGCAACCCTGTAATGGACTAAGAGAGTTCATGAAGTGATGGATGATCATCCTGTAGTTCCAAATACCCACTTGTTGATATCGAAAGTGCAAGGCCTGCTATCGGTTTCTCACTGCGTCAAGAGGCTCCCCCAAACAGTCAAGTGCTTTAAGTTTCTTGTCTTTTCAGTAACACACCTTCATTCTGTTTATTTTATAGCCCCTGCTTACTGAAGACCACAGACCAACAGTTGGGGGGGTGGTGGGTGAACACAGCACTCCTCTGAAATCTTTAAAGTTCAGACTTTCTTTCTGCAATGCAATATAGTTTTTTTTTTTTTTACATCTAATTTTAATATGAAATGTTAATAAAAATCTATTTTTTTATGTGAAAACAAATGAAAATTCTTTTTAGTGGAAATAGTGAGTTACAAGTATGCGCCACTTTTATTTTTTAGCTCTACCAATGTGTCCAGAGTGCTGCAAAGAGGAATGCTTTAATAAAAGAGGAGTGAGCAGCAAAAGCCGAGGTCTGCGCAGACTTAATTGTAGCCCCGCCAGCAAACGGCTTCTCCAGATTGTCTCTGCTAATGGCTCTTTATTATTTCACTTGCACTATGAACGAGAGGGCCGCTTTGGTCACTGTTTCAGAGCACACTGCCTTCATTTGAAGTATACGCCATGGCACTGCCGTGCATCTATTCTGCCCTTAAACGCAGTGTAATTGGCCTTGGGGGCAGATCTGCACCTCACGCCTTCGCCATCGCCCGCCCGCCCGCCGCCCAGCAAACTGAGCACTTGACAGCAACACTGGAGCCGGGATGCTGGAAGTGGAATGAACTCCAAACTCTCACTTTTCTATTTGTACATAGGTTTGTTTTAGTTTTTGTTTTTTTTTTTTTTTTTGCTAAAGGATCTTTTATGTGACATTGTGGTTTTAAAAACCCCACCCCCTCACACCTACACCAAAAATAAATAAAAAATACCCTGCCGAATTTCAAGAAAGTAACAAAAGTAAAGATTCGTGAAAGGCGTGCTGCTGCAATTAAGCGTTGATCTTCCCATTAGACATAAGCGTCGCCCTTTTTAAACATTTTCTTTAAAGTGGAAAGGGAGGAACGAGGCAAACCCACCCACTGCAGTGACGTTGGGGTCAGTTTTAGATGCTGTGAAAAATAAAAAAAAAGGAAAAAAATCCTGTTTTAAAGTGTATTTGTTTGAATTAATTGTAATGTAATATATTCTTTGTTGAATGTAGTAATTAGGTATTTATGAATATATTGCTGTAATTTCCAACTAAAAAAATACAATAAATAAAATCTTGAAAATGTTTTCTAGGATTTTTTTTTTGGTGACTTGGTTTCCTGTCTTTCAGAGTCTTTGCATATCTTTGATTTCCTTTTAGCCCGACTGCTTTGTTGCCTTAACCTATTAATTCAGTCCTATTTCTATTCTACTAGGAGACATTCGGACCACCAGTCCATGGAGAAAGAAGGTTTGTGCACTTCTTACAAAACACAGCACTTCGAGTCACTCAGGCGAGGGTGCCGCCCGCCACCTCTTTGTGCCTTAAACACACGTGGGATGTGTTTGTGATGAGAACGATCAGTCGGTCCGTGCAGTGTGCTTCACTCTCAGCAGATGTCACTGCAGTTCTTCTCCTGTCTTGTATGGTTGCAATGCTTCTTACTGTGAGATGAACCCCCAGCCCAGTGACACGGCCAAGGTAGCCTGCACTTAAAATTTATATGTCATGTTATATGTATAAGCTCTTGATGGAGACCGAGATCAAGATTCGAAACCCACTGGTTCAGTAGTTTTTGTATGACAGACAGACAACCTTTAGCATTTTATATATATAAATTAAGAGAAAAGCCAAGCAAAATGACACCTTTTATTGGCTAACCAAAAAAGATTACAATATGCAAACTTTCGAGGCAGCTTTTCTCTACATTCATAATGGCTAACATGGTACAACACCCTAGTACTATATATATATATAAATTAATAAATATATCATTTATATATACTGTATGTATGTGTGTGTGTGTGTGTGTGTGATATATATATATATATACAGTGTGTATATAATGATGTATATAAACAAAAGACCAGTGTATATGTGTGTGTCCACTCTGCTCATGCTCAACCAGAGCCACTAGATGGCGAATGTGTGCACTTTTAAATATTTTTGGGATTTGCTAGTGAAGCACTGTACATAGCAAACGCCGCCATTCAACAGCAACATCGTGCTCATGACACAGATGAAGAGACACAACACCGAAATTAAGCCATCACTGCAGCTTAACATGCAAGTGAAACAGCTCAGCAACAAAAGGCAAGGCTTGAATTTGTCCCTAAAAATGATCTAGCTGGAGGTATTTTCTTGAGTCAAAGATTTGATAGGACTCCTATGCCAGTGATATATGGCTTAGATATGGTACCGCCAGTGGGGCAGCAAGCACAGGTGGGTCAACATCCTCTGCCCTGCGTAATTCTTAAAGAGTTAGCAGATTTCTCTCCAAGTTCATGAATAAAGCTGCTAGGGAATCTTTTGTCCTGAAGACCACACGCAGCTTGTGTGTGTGTGTGTGTATGTATATATTACTGTATGTATATACTGTATAAGTAAAGGCAGTTTGAAAATTGCATGGTAGCCTCAATGGATAGAAGTAAGACGCAATACATTTTCCTGGTTGCTTATGGGTCGTTTGAACAAGCTGAGTGCTTTGCCCGTTAGTCTCGATGAAGCCAAGGCCTAAAGAACATGGACGCTCTGCTGTGCGACTGCTCCTTTGTTCAACAACGTGCCATAGTGAGATTTCTTTAAGCAATGGGAGTGAAACCTGCTGAAACTGAAGGATGCTGGATGTATGGAAGTGAAAACCACTCAAGTCAAGGTAAAGTTTATGAATGGGTAGAAAGCTTTAAAACTGGAAGAAAAAGTGTAACTGTTGAGGCTTGATCAGGCTGAACATTAACATCACGCACACACGCCGACATCGATATTGTGAATGCCTTCATCAGAGAAGGAAGACGGGTTATGTGGTCTGCTGTTGTTGAACATTCGGCAATCGGCTATGGATCTGCACACATCTTGGTGCTCGATGACTTGGGCTACAGTAAAGTTTACACAAACTGGGTACCCAGACAGCTTACTGATCAAGTTGTGGTTGTGACCAGTTCCTTAAATGTTATGAAGAAGATCTGAGTGGTTTGGAGCGGATCGTCACCTGAGATGAGACACGACTTAATCAATGAGGAGACAAAGTGTGCAGTGAAGCGCCCGTCTTCTCCATTACAGTAAAGAAGAAAGTCAGAAGACCGCCCTCCGCCAAGAAAATCATAATGACCTTCTTTTGGGACATGAAGGGTCCTATTCTGGCACTTTTTCATGAACATGGGCAATCGGTGACCATTACGGTGTAATGTGCTATGCTTAGAGAGAAACAGAAACCTGCAGTTTGCAGCATAAGAGGGAGAATTCTGTTCAAAACAGTCTGGCTTCTCCCTGACAGCGCAGTGGCCATGATGGTGGAGACAATGCAACAGCTGCAGACTGAATGTCTTCACAACCCCCTCACGGCCCTGATCTGGCACCATGCGACTATCACATCTTCGGCTGCATGTGGTCGCAGGATCACCTCAGATGATGAGTTTAAGGAAGTGGTCCAGGCGTGGATTCAGGAACAGCCAAACAGCCAAGTTATTGAAGCGATAAAAGAAGAGCCTGGACCAACGGGAAGCCTATGTGGAGAAGTGGTAGAACCATTGTGTTCATTTTTTTCCGTTACTTTTTAATTCTCCCCTGTAGTTGAATAGATACAGTATGTACAGTATTGTTTTGAAACACATGGTCTGCTTTGTTGCCTTTGCCTGACTAACTTCTCACTCTAGTCATTTTTATTTATAGTGTTCTATAACTTATGGAAAGAATCAAAAAGGTTTACACCTGACCATATTACGAGAAGCACCAGTGGCACCGCACGAATATTTGAGGGATGGCCACACATGCACCTTTACAAGATGGTATATAGAGATGTGTGTACAGCAGGTTTTATGAAGGAGACCTCTGGTGAGTAGGGCGACCGTGGCATTTCATTGAATCCGCAGTTTCCATAAGCTGTGTGAGTGGGACGTTGTCGTGAAGTAGGAGGATCTCATCTCTGAATGACTACCACAGAAACGGCATAGCAAATCAACATGTCATGGACGGGCTATTGGGGCCATTCAAGGCCAGTAATCAATATGGACTACACCCTCGACCCTCATAAGAGACACTGTGCCACCAAAGGCTTTGATTGTCAGTTTCTTAGGGTTGAAAAATTGCCGTACTTCGATTGTTGAAGTTGCTATTTTGACCCAGAGTCATGAAGATGTATCCAAGCTTCGTTCCAAGTTATGAAACCCTCGTTCATTAGTTGTTCATTAGTCCAAGGTTCTCCTTGGAACCCTGGATGTGGTGATGCTTCATGAAAGGAAAGGAGTCCAAAGTCCCAGCATCCAACATCTACAGAGTCTAATTGTTCACGGAGAATGGGTTGATGTGACCCTTGGCTAACCCAACTCGTCTCCCACAGTGTCCCTCATTGATGCTCCATTACCGTGCTATAACTAATATGTGGCTCATCACTTCAGACATGAACAGAGGATATTAGAAGTTGCACAATTCTTGATTTGGTTTAGACCTTTCATGCTTTGTTGACTTCATTTTCAGAATCAAGAAATGTTAGCAACTCGCAACACATTTTTTTTCCCCAAAGCAGCAACTCTTTTTACTTTTCCATATATGAAGTATAGTTAAAGTATTGTAATCGTCCATAAATTCCACTTTGAGATTTTGATGAATCTCGACGTTTCAGACCTCCTTGAGTCCAAAAATCCCATTTTAGGAATTATGTCAGTGCATCTGTGTGTGTTTGTGTGTAAACAAAATAACTTGAGTACGCTTTCACGGAGGTCAAATTTTGCATGCAAATATTAAGTACAAAACACAGATTTATATCAACTTTTGGGCCATTTCCGTTAACGGAAGTGATACTTTACCTTTTATTCATGCAGCTGCAGAGTCCGATTTATTCAGCTTTACTTGTATAATAATTGTTCAATATATTATTAATTTGATTTTTGTTGTTGGTTCTTCAATGTACATAATATAAAATTATAATCATTGCCTGGTGGTTTACTCCTCAAGTATCCATCCCAATATCAGAGTATATGAGAGAGTCTAGGGGAGACCACTCCCGATTATTCACTACAAAATCAACAGTCCGCAGAGGACAACCCTGCAGTTTGATTCAGACTTCAAGTGTGGCCTAGTCAGTGTGCAGGTTCTCCTTGTAGTCTCGTCCTCCTCCGACCGTTTAGTTTACTTGCTCAACTACATTAAAGCTTCTGGTGGGCTGGAGTCTGAACTTCATAGTAACAAGTGTTTATTAGAGATGGCTTGATGTTACATGGTGGACTTTGTGTGACCGGGATTGGAATTGCAGGGGTGAACCCACACCAACACCAGGAAAACGTGAACTTCAAACAACTGAAACTCCACTGGCAATGAAAATGTGAGGCAACCACACTGCAAGTTTGTTCATCTGATGAAGCAAATTTCCAAACTAATTTTTGGTGTGTTTTATGGAGGTGCAACAACACGTGGAAACTTCTCACGTGGCAGGTTTAAGCCGAACTGATTAAACTCTTCCTCACAGATCGCTTCCCGTGATGAGATATTCTGGGCCTATCTTGCGTTCACAGCACCTGTATAATCCGCACACAGTCTCTCAATGATGTCCAGGTCCAGGTTTCAAATCCTTCACACCTTGCATTTAGTGAGTTGAGATTTCAAAGCGTGATTTGGACCGTTTCTTGTGTTTTCAGCTTCAGTCTATGTGTGACATTCTCCTCAAGGATTTGTCGATATTTAGTGGCACCCGATACTCGCACAATGTCTCCTGTGCCACTAGCTGCCATCTGACCCCAAACCATGACAGGACGCTTGGCCAGGTGTTCATTTCTTCAAACGCAGCTCTTTTTTTCTCCAACCAGACCATTTTGAGTTCAGCTTTAGCTTTGTCCTAATCCAAGAAATTATTTCACATAATCTACAGGCACTTTCTGGTACAATGAAGAATTCCTAGTGGATTCCATGAGAGCTATCTGCCCTGGTCCTGATGCAGAAAACAGTCCCAAACCATAACATTTACACCACCATGCTTTTCAATTAGTACCAGGTTCTTCTGACCAAAGGCTGTCTTTGGTTTTCACTAAAAGATGTTTGCCTTGTCTGTCAAGGGCACGTTACAGAAGTTCTCATCTTTGCCCAAGTGTTCAAGGACAAACTTCAGTCTTGCCTTAATGTTCCTCCTGGCACACATATCTATCATATGTGAATTTCCCCTTGGGATTAATAAAGTATCTATCTAGATCTACAGTAGTTTGTGCTGCCTCCTTCTAATGGTAATCTCAGACTTTAATATCAATAGTGG
The DNA here is from genome assembly GCF_016835505.1 of Polypterus senegalus. NCBI lineage: Eukaryota > Metazoa > Chordata > Cladistia > Polypteriformes > Polypteridae > Polypterus > Polypterus senegalus. Next base: position 85,856,254 of record NC_053162.1, read on the forward strand.
AAAGAGCTAGCTATAGTTCTTGTGATGAAATTCTGGGCTTCTTAGAGACTTCTTTTAGCATTCTGGTCTCAGGCTGATATTGCTGGGGCAGCCTGACTTGTACAAATTGGAAATTATTTGAAATCTTTATTTGTAGACCTTCCAGACAATGGAATGGTTGATTTCCAGTTGAGAGCTTTTTTTTTTTTTAAAAAAAACCTCTCAGACTCATATGCATCTAGAACCATCTGTCTGAAGGCCTCAGAGTGCTCTTTTGATTTAGGCATGGTGATGACACTCACTTCAACACAAACTAAACTAAATGTCTGGGGGTTACATAAGACAGGTTCCACCAAAATCCTCTCAAATGATGCTCTAATCATTTGACCTGGTGCTCAGGATTATAATTTTATTTATCTGAAGCAGTGATAAATCAAAAAGAGTGCTTCCATTTCCCACATGCAAATCTGTGTGTAGTCAAATTATACTGTTGACTACACAATGTAAATGTGGCATGATGTTTGTTCTGCTATATCACAATTATCTAGAGAAACTGTTTAAATGAAGGCCAAACCTTGATATGTCCACATATGTTAAAAGAGAGAACACATTTCCGGGGATATGTCCACATATATTTAAAAAAAAACATTTCATGGGGTGTACTTACTTTTTCACGCAACTATGCTGAATGATACCACTGTCCAAGTATCACGTCTCTGTATTGTGCCTGCTGCGCCCCCACTGGACGCCCGTTCCACAGTGGATTCCCAGCACTGAAGCGGATCGGTTCATGGAGATGCGGTCCATGAGCTTTATTTCATTTCCTGGAGGCGCATTCAGATTTTCTCCACCCGCTTTTCATCAAAACAAACCAAAGGGGCCCCCTGGAAGCCCCTGGCTCAGCCACCACAGATGAAGAACTGCAACCGCAATCCTTGAAGCGGCCCCTGCAGGCCGGGCAGCAGCTCTAAGGTTGGACACGACGTGCAACACGGTGAGGCTTCAAGTGCAGCAGGTGGCGGCAGGCACGTCGACATTTCAGGAACCCACAGACCTCCCCTTCTTTTGAATCTGCAGTGTGAAAAAAGAAACCCAAAAGGGAAAGAAGCTGTGCTGCAGGGATTTGTTCTTTTCATTTCTGTCTGGCAAGACAGCACGCTGACAAGCCCTTTGCATCTTTGCTTTCCTTGATGATCTGAAATATTGATTAAATAAAAAGACAAAATTAGTCTCTCTGCAGTTCCACCTCAGGCCATCTTAAAAGCAGGCATGAGGGGTTTCTGTAAGCTGCCGGAATCTTTTTTTTTTTTTTTGAGAAACTTCAAGACCAACTAAAATTAGGTTTTCCTTCGGTGGGTATGTGTGGATATCAGAGAAACCTGAGGCAAAAGGCAAGAGGAGCACTGAAACTTGTGTCTATCCAGACTCGAAAGCTGCTTCTGAAGGGTCTTTGATGGCTGCCATAAAAGGCTCCCCATATCCCCCCCCACCCCCACCAATAAAGCCAACATTCTTCCGTTTGCACATCGCAGGTCAGCGCGGACACAGTATGGTGCAGGCTCGGACCACCGTGTAAACAGCATGTGCGATTAGCAGGGCGGTGCATTTCTGTGCTCCTCCACGCTGCCCCGATTTGTGCCTGTGTCCTCAGACGGTGAGAGGCGATGCCCCGACGGCCCTCTGCTGAGCTTCTGTCACAGCCCCGGCCCCCGTGTGATAAACGACAGCCGACACCCAGCATCGCGCCACCCAGTCTGTTCAGCTGTTGGGAGGATTACTGGGGCCCAGGCGGGCCTGAGCTCCCACCTCCAGCCTCGCCTGTGATGTCTGACCTGATAAAATGGGATGAAAGACTTCAAAGGCCATCACACGGACACAAAATGTGTGTGGGGAAGGAGCCGCGCCATCCAATTGGAAACTGTCGTCGCCCAGGTCAGTGCCAGCTGTCTCCTGGTGCTCGATGCTTTAAATTACAGCATTGCAGTGAGTGTGTCCAGTCAGGAGAAGGCCACACCGTCTAGTAGAGCGCAAACCGTTCACCTTGTTGATGTTGAATACACAGCATTTGTTTAATTCATGCAGCCTATCAGTTCAGATACACCAGTGGGCTTACTAGGAGTAACGGAACAGAATGGCCGACGTGACAGTGGTGACCATATAAACCTACAGCTGTACATTCGGAAGCAAAACTGAACTGGTCAAAATGTGGGCAGCGCAGGGCCAGAGGAAAAGTGTTATGGCGGCATATTTGAGTCTCCAAAAACCCTGGGCAGAATACTTCAAGTGTGTTGTTTTTTTTTTTGTTCTAATATAATTTTTGTGCACATTTGGTTTTAAAGACTTAAATTACATCGTTTTCACTATTGATTTATAGTCTGCAGTGAAACTGAATTATAAAAAGGCCTGCATTAGCGTAAGCTGCCCTAAATGGGGTGTTCATAACTAACATAATGATTGACTTCATAAAACAGAAGTAAATAATAAATGAGAATAGTTGCATCATCTATCTGAAATATTAAAATATGTGCTTCAATTTCAATGATTAAAGTCTACATATTCTCGATTATCATCGAAATTTGCCATTTTCACCCTCTGTAAAGGTGGGCTAGATCAAAGATAATGTCATATTAGTAATCACTGACTATGAAACAGTCGAAAAACGATACTTCATGTGATTATGTTTGTCATTTTTAAACCTTCTGGGAGTGGCACTTAGAGGGCAAGGACCACTGGTAAAGAGTCACACGACAGAAAACGTATCATATTTGTGATCAATGGCCTCAAAATTCCATAAAGCAACGCTCCACGTGCTTACCGATACCCATTTTTTCAAAGTTTTGTGAAAAGGAATAACTTTAACCCCTCATATCCCCCCGGGGTTCTGGCCTGCAAAAGTTCACGTCCTTCTGATCGTTCTGGCTGAAGACACCTATTGCTGGTGCCCGTGTTCAGTTATTTTGCACCCTAAACTGTTCGGCTGCTAACCCATGTGGCTGGGTTTTATCCCCCCTTATGGTCTGCGCCCTAAGCAAATGCCTAATTCGCCTTAATGGTGGCGCCGGCCCTGCCTATTGGTTTACTCTTTATCATAAGGGTATAATTTCCTGCACAAAACATTTTTGTGTTTAGTGGGCCAAAAATGGGGCAAATAAAGTTTGGCGTTTTACCTAAGTAGCCATCAAGGCGAGTTGAACAGTCTGTCACTTGTGGGAGTTTTTTTATTTACGTCAGAGAGCAGCAGAAAAAAAACTGAAGTGATTTCATCAAATTGTAAGTAATTCTTTCAGACACAAAACTGCAACTTGCTAAAAATCTCTTTTATTACTGAAGTTAGTACTTTCAACGAGGACCTATTTTTAGGCTGAAAAAACATCCACTTAAAATAAAAGGATAAATGTCTGTGTATCTGTCCGGTTGCTGTTTCTCTATCATCCCAACAGATGGTGCATCACAAACATTTCTAGTAATCTTTCCACAGCATAGTCTGGCAAACCATTTGATGACTCGGACAGGTAGGCAGGGTGTTATCCAGGGCTGTTTTCAGCCAGGGTGCGGAAACCATCCATCCATTTTCCATCCTGCTAAATCCTAACTACAGGGTCACAAGGGTCTGTTGGAGCCAGTCCCAGCCAACACAGGGCACAAGGCAGGAAACAAACCCCGGGCAGGGCGCCAGCCCACCGCAGGGGTGGGGAAACATTAACCTCAAATGGGGATACTGTCAAAAGGTGGAAGGAACCCTTTGAGCAGCTCCTAATTCCTGATGGATATGACCTCCTTGGGCCATTGGTTAAGGTTGGGACCATCTCTGTAATGAAAAATCTCTGTGGTGGCAATGCCATATGAGGTGGATGAGATCCATACCAATAGCAGATGACAAAATAAGTGGATATTGTGGGTGTGTTGTAACTAACATGTCTCTTCAATGTGGAAGGCCTGGGCAGTGTCTAGAACTGGTAGACTGGAGTGGTGGCCCTCATTTTGACTTTCTCATATATGAAGTAAAGGGAAAGTATTTTAATCGTCCAAAAATTCAACCTCGAGATTTTGATGATTCTCGACATTTTAGACCTCCCTGAGTCCAATTTTCTTTCTCGAAGGGAAAGTATCGTAATCGTCCAAAAATCTGACGTCAGGATTTTGATGAATCTCGACATTTTAGACCTTGTTGTGTCCAAAAGTACCATTTTTGGAATTATGTCTGTTTGTCTGTGTGTGTGTGTGTAAATATGATAACTTGAGTTTGCTTTCACTTTGGTCAACCATATTTTGCACACAAGGTACAAAACATAGATTTCCATCAACTTTTGAGCTGTTTCTGGTAACCGGAAGTGGTACTTTTTTATTCATGCAGCTTATTAATTTGTTTTGGTTTGTTGTTGATGGTTCTTTAATGTACATAATATAAAAATATAATCATTGCCTTGTGGTTTACTCCTCAAATATCCATCCCCATATCTGAGTATATTTTAAAAAAGGGTACAAGGGAGTGTATTTCAATGAAGAGGTATAGGCCTTCTTGAAAGAAAACTCGGTCCTACATCTGAACCTTAGATCTTGGAGTAGCAATGCAGATCCTGCCCTGACTGTTGAACAGTGGACTGGCTCCTTTTCCTTGCACAGATATTTAGATGGCTTGTAGAAGTGTGCCAGTACTTTGTCTATGTATGGGTTTGATGGGCTGCCAATGTGTTTCATTCACTTCCTGTATCTGTGTAGTAACATTTGCTTTAGCATACGTAACACAGAGTTTGTTCAAGATAAGTGCTGTATTCAGCCAGAGTGGGCCTTGTCTCGTCTCTTGTTCATGGTCTTCATTGGCAGGCTATCAAGACACAAGAAACACAACCAATTTAGGAACTAAAGGGCTGCATCTCTGTGGCTTGCAAATGGTATTCTCTCTATGGTTTCCAGCTAGAATTGACATCTCCAAATCTGAGGTCAGCGTCCTCTCCCAAAAAAGAGTGTCAAGTGGGACAGGTGATTGTGGCATTTCAGTGCAGTGGCCAAAGTTTTATGGAGGTTATCTTGAGATGTGAGCTAAAGCTTTGGGTGAAGACCAGTCAGTCCACTTCCCAATTCTTATCTAAAGTCTCAAGCTCTGGGTAGTGGCTGCAAGTATGAAATTGCAAGTACAAGAATCCAAAATGTGGTTCCTGTGCAGGGCTACTGAGCTCACTTTTTACATATAAGCAGAAGAAGCTTAGCAATATATGAGGACCTTAGAAAAGAGCCAATCAAGATGGCTTGTGCATGGGCTTTGGATGCCCCCAGCAGACTCACTTAGGGGGTACACAAGGCACTGCTCACCAGGAGGAGATCTGGGAGCAGACTCAGGAAACACTGAAAGGATTATATCTCTTGACTAGCATGGAAGTGTCCGGAAATAACCCATGAGGGGATAAAGGAAGTTGCTAGGGATAGAGAGGCCTAGTTAGCTCATAGATCAGCCACTGCAACCATCACGAGGAATACTGAAGCAGAAATGATATTGATAATGAATAAAATAAACTGGATTTAATCTAAGGTTGTTCACTGGTTGACTCACACATGCTGGTCAAGTGGACTTATATAATTTAGATAAACTGTAGCAAATACTGCAGAAAACTGATTGTTTATATCATAAAGTGAGGTGTTAAAGTGACGTCTTACCACAGGTAAGCCTCGACTGGTTGTCTTACAATGCAGAACAAGAGAAAACACGGAAGCAAGTGAAGAACACAGTAAAAGCGTCATGGAAATCTCGTTACTGCACAACAGAACACAACTTTCAATCCGTAAAATAGAAATTAAAAAAAAAAAGACAAACACAAACGAGACAAGCATGGGAGGGTCTGGAGGACCACAGCATTTTCTTTCACCTGATGACCTTCACGATTTTGAGGTTTTTCTGAAGCTGCAGCACACACTCCTGTACTTAAAGTATTTGTGTGCTTTCATTTAGTTTTATCAGTATTGTTATCTTTGAACATTTTGCTGCGTTTTTGCTTTCAGGGGGCCTCTGTTGCTATCTCGTGACTATCAGAAGTGACATAGTCACCACAGCTGTACCTCAGGTTGGCTCTGAAACTCGACGCTTGTTCCACCACTCCAGTTAAACTGACTTGGGTTGCTATTGGGTAGACCACCGTTTATAATTTCCTAGTCGGTCTAATAGTGCAGTGTAAGATCATTAGTGCCTCTCGCACATGGACTCCAGTCCTGTGATTGCGGAGTGTTAAGAAGCTGCCCAGCAGGGTCTCTCGCCTTACTTCATCTGGAAGGTTAACTTGGGTAAGCAACACGGTGGCAGATATACAATTAAAAAAACCACACCTTTCAGGTCAGGCTACATGGTAATATTTAATAGTCAACCAAATGCTTGATTAATTTATTTCGGGAATGGAGGGGGGATTCATTTCCAGTGAAGTAAGCAGCACATAGGATGACAATTTATTAAAAATGTGCAAGGATATGCCCATTAAAATTTTGTGATCTATTTTCTATTTATTTATCATGCTGACTATTTGTAGTTTGTAATCTGCACAGGGCTTTCAGATTCAAAGACAACACACTGTCATATAATGCAAACCAAGACCCTCACTCTGGTCATAGCTCTTGTTCAACCACCCCAGAAGGGGAACAGAGGCCTTAATGTGTAGCACCGCGTTGAACCAGCTAGTGGTCTTCTCTCAGAATGTCCTGGCCCTGGATTGATTGCCACTATTAATGTGTTGGATGGAGGGTGCTTGGTTTGCGTGTATTCACACAGTCTGGCACCTGGAGCTGGTCATTCCGCCCCTTCTAGTGGGGGGCATCATCTAGCATCAGAGTGAAAGGGAAAAGGAAAGAGCAGCTCTGATCTTCTACCCGAACCCATACACTAGAGACACAGCCTGACACAAAGCGCCAAGTGCATTCTGACAGCAGAAATGCCACAGTGTGTCAGGATTTGTGCCCATTATGTGGCATCTGCCAGAGGCCAATAATAATCTGCGTATCCACCGACACCGAGTGTTCAGGATTCAATTTCTGGAGCAGCCCGTTGCGTTGGAGAATTCTGTTGTCCAACACAGTGTAGAATTCAGTTAAGGCAAACATCTTTGGCCTACTTCTAGTGACATGACTCGGCTGGTGAAGAGCTTTGCATAGACATTAACAGAGTTGCCATACGAGGACTGTAAGAGACGATCATGGAATTCGAGCAATTTAAAACAGAATATAATGAGAATGAGGTTCGAGTCAGATAAAAATACCACTTAGTAAGTGTCCCCCACAAACACTTTGGGAAGTGGGCAAATCAAAAGTCCCAACAGCTTATGTACACGATATAATAGTCAACAAATGCAAGTCTTCATATTCCATTTAATATTTCAAATGTACATGGAGAGCATAATGCAGAAGATGCTGTCCTCAAGGTGTGCAGTTTATGCTGGTAAACACTATCTAATTTAATTCCTAAGTACTTTAGAGATTCAATAACAAAGCAAAAGACGGGAATTAATAAATAACTGGTGATGAAGTCAAAAAGCATTTAGAGGAAAGCCTGTTTTAGTGCCGTTCATTCCATATTATTATGACTTGGGACATTCCTTAAAAGGTATAAAACAAATGGCCTTAGTCTGTTTTTAAAAAGATTTGAAAAGAGGAATCTGCAAGGTAGTAAAATTAAGATCTAGTGAAAAAGTTCCTTAGCAGGCTGTAACGTGGCCATCGGAGATTAGGGGATGGTGGCGGGCCTGCTACGTGAGAAATGTGAGCCACCCACAATTGCTTTCTGCCTTCTGCTAAAAGTCGTCAGGAGCCCAAGGTTGTACCAAGTGTAGGGTTTGGACTTCTGTAAATTACTGAAAAGCAGCAGAGGAGAGGCATCACAGAACCAGCCGCATTAAATCAAGGGAAACCAAATGTCGATACAGTCCATCTTTGTGACAAAAAGCTAAAAAAAGGGAGTCAGCATGGGAGTGCCATTGCTAGGGTTTGGAGGGTGTCATAGACAGCCAGGAGCCCTGCCCCGCTGGGATGCCGGGACGAAGGAGGGACCAGGAGAGCGGCGCCTCTTTTCCCTGGGTTCTCAGCCGGTCCTCGATCCCTGGGGGACAGCACTTCCGGGACACCAGGAAGTGCTGACATACCAGGGATGGTGTATGCCCGGAGTGCTTCCGGGTGCAAGGGCAGCACTTCCGCCACACTGGGGAGTACTGCCGGAAGTCGGTCATCAGACACTTGGAGCACATCCAGGGGTATATAAAAGGGGCTGCCTCCCTCCATTCAATGGCTGCAGTTGGGAGGAAGAGGACAGAGCTCAGTGGAGAGGAGTGGAGGCAGTGAAGGACCTTGTAAAGGACAGAGAAGAAGGGTGATTGGTGCAGGGGCACTGTGTGCTGTGGACTTTCTACATGTATATAAATAAACGTGTGCTTTTTGAGACATGGAGGTGTCTGCCTGCCTGTGTCCAGGGCTGGCTTCCAAAGGGCTATGTTACCAAGGTCTCTCAGTGCTCACAAGAGATTCTGGCAAGCATGGAATACTTTTACAAATATTTACCTGCATTAAAATGATGTTATGGCATCCTGCCCGAAATAGGTTTTAACAATGCACAAAAACAAAAATCTGTCCTCATCCATTGCTCCTCCTCTCCCTTCCATGTTAAAAGAATTCAACAAAATGCACTAAAAGAACTGATAAACGTATGCCAGGAGACACTTTGCATGCCAGGAAGGGGCACGATGCACCATTGTTCAAACTTCATATCAGGAGGAATATCAGGCTCCTAGCACTCGGAGGTCCCAGTGCCCACATACTTCCCACTGCAAAACCAACTTCTAATAGATCATATTGAAAATTTGTAAAAGATTTTTCTTGTTTTTCATCTCAATTATCTATTTTCTGATTAGGCCATGGGAAGCACACTTGGAATGAGACAATTATTTAAGGTTCTCAGTGAGGGGAGTCATAAACCTGCTGGTAGGGGCCAGAAGAGAGTCTTTAAAGAATGGCATGTTCACCTTTTCATCTAAGCCCCACTGCTGAGTTGCGTATTTCAAACCTTGTTTTGTCTCCCCAATGAGATGCTGTATCAAATTTCATCATTTTCATTTTGTTTCTTCTATGTTCCCTCTCCTTACGCCTGTTTAGGTATCAGAATGAAGTGCCATGTCATAAGTGCTCTTCCTGCCCCAGCCAGCCTCTCTCGTTTTGGAAGTTGGTGGTTTTGGGTGTTGTTCTCAAATGTCTCCAGGAGTGAAAGCACCACTTTAAGCTTATATACTGAAGCAGTAATGCATTAAAAAGCATGCACTATCTCTTTGATACACCTGGGGCCTCATGTATTAACGGTGTGTACGTGCAAAAATGTTACGTACAAACGTTTCCACACTCAAATCGCGATATATAAAACCTAAACTTGGTGGAAAGCCACGCACATTTCCACGGTAGCTCATACCCTGGTGTACGCAAGTTCTGCGCTCGGTTTTGCCAACTGGCGTGACCCAGCATCAAAGCAGTGCTACTGTTCCAGTGTGGCTTGCTTTTCTTTTTTAGATCCACATCCCTGACGCGGCTTTATAAATACACTGAAATTAACCACATATTGTTTATTAATTTAATGCATCTGATTGTAATTAACCAGTAACAATATAACGGTCCACAGAATGGTCAAACTGTTCTAAATACCATAGCTGCTTTAGCGTTGTTACTCTCACTGCACCTTCTTCTTGTTTTTTCAGCTACTCCCGTTAGGGGTTGCCACATCGGATGATCTTTTTCCATATTACTCTCACTGCACCACTCAGAGTATTGATATCACTGTATCTGAGTGTGAATCACAGCAGCAGCTGATCAGAAAGAGAATTATCGGTATACAGCATTAAGGACACTCAGCCTTGCTGTTTATTGAACTGCTCTCATACGGCAAACGCTTCAGAGCCTTTCAGAAACAGTTTCAACCCAAGAACTCTAAACACACTCAATCAGTCCATCAAAAGCTCCCAGAAGAGCTGTTTGTACTTATAAATATAATTACCTCACTGTAAACTTGCGATACAGTTATAATATTGCACAACCTGAGCCACATTACAAAGCGCGCATTTACATATAATGACAATATCATTTTTAAGATGAAATAGAGCAAAATAAAACTTTAACTTCATTTAAATAATCTACATTGTTAATAAATAAACATGTGAGTACACGGTGTCACATCGCTAGCAAGTAACTGGCGCTCCGTTCACGGATTGATCCTGCCTCATGACACACGACACTGGAAGGATAGAATAATTAAACATGTACTACGAAGATATTTCGATGTTCTTTAAAAGTTTTGAAGAATCGGCGTTCTAAGCTTACAGATGGCTTAACGTCTATTATAGAGCTAGCTGATTGTGTGGCGATTGGGTATTTGGAGAAAGAAAAGTAAGGTTAGTACGTTTGAAAGAGACAGTACTGCTACAATAAATAATTTCATTGAAGGTTGCAGCAAGCATCTTGCATGAGGCATAAACAATCACTGGATGAGGCGTCAGCTCATCACTATCACTGTGCCACCGTGTTCCCATGTTTAATAACATGTTTTAACTCCTATCATAATGACAATAATATTAAGTATATATCTCAGTATTTTAATTATTCAGAGAGCTGTAATATCATGAATGTAATGGATTCTGTGTCCTGTCGGAGGAAGAGAAAGCCTGTTTACGAAGCTACATAGTACATAGAACATCAAATACAAAACAAAGCATTTAATGTGCTACTTTAGTTACAATGGAATTTGAGAAACTAGTAAATTAAATGATTTTAAGATGAAGTTTATGATGTTCTATTTTAATGACAAAATAAACTATGTGATTAAAGTGGAAATTTCGAGATTAAAGTTGACATTTCATGCTTTTTCCCCCCACTGTGTCCCTATTTTTTTTTCTCTGTGCCCTAATAAGCTTTCATATGACACTCAGACGGTGGGCTACGACTCGCCTTTTCACGGCGACTTTGATATCTGACAACTTCTTTTTTATTTCGGGCACTGTGTGACTTTGTGAACTTGATCTTTTGAGTTTCTCTGACACGCCATGTCACTCGATCAACTTCCTTTTGTTGTTTATACAACTGTTTAAACCAACAAATAGTACTTTTTCCTTGTCTCCACTTGGTATTCACTGAAATTCTTCTATTTTCCCCTGTGCTTTTGCCATTGCCTTTTCACAGAATGCTGAGTTTAAGGGCTATTTATATTGATTTGCATATTCAAAGAGGCGTAATTCTGGGAGGAGTTGGGGCGGGACAGCAGGTGCATGCACGAGCGTTACTTTTCACGCTGACTGGGATTTATGTAGAGAAAAAATGTTGGAAGTTGACATACACACAGATTTATGAATCTGGATTTTTTTGTGCGTAAGCACATTTCCGCTTTTGTCCGTACGCCACGTTATAGTGTGAATTCTACACACAGCGTTATGCATGAGGCCCCTGGTGAGTATACATAGTATCGATGTTTCCATTGTTAGCAACAAGGTGCTCTATTGCCAGGTTGAAAGAAGGTGGTCCACTGGCTCATCACCCACTTTCCTTTGAAAATTTTAATCCTATTGTCTTTTTTTCTCCTTACGTGGCATTTGAGCTTTATCTTTTCCTTTAAGTGCAAGAGCAGCCAGCTATATCATTCAGTGCAACACTACAGCCTGAAGAAGCTGATAATCAAACCAGATTTGGTACTTTTCTGCTTGTAAAGTTTGGCAAATGAAAGGAGACCATTCAGTCCAACAAGCTTGCTTGTTTAGCTACTCGTAGTTAAGCTCTTTAAGATATTTCTTAAAGGTTGTCAATGTTTCTGTTTCAATTATTTCAACAAATGTCTTGGGAGTTTGTTCCAGATTCCCAAAATTCTTTAGCCTCAGTCCTGCATGCACTTCCTCTGGTGTCGAGTACACTCTTGACCCTAAAGCTGCAAGAACTTCTACTGGAGAGCAGTACTGGAATTAGGATGATTGTCATTGTAGAGAGACAATGAACAATAATGGCAGTCAATGGCAGAGAGTCTCTGTGCAAGTAAAAAGATGGTCATATTAACCCGCCTTCAGTTAGGTTACATCCCGTGATCTAGAATAGTTCCAAACTCTGCAAGCATGCGTTAACATGATACAGTTATATATCCACACCTGTTTTAGGTGATAGTAGTTTTTGTGGTTGATTAAACCCTTGGACTGTCCGCACGCCAGTTATGTGATACTTAGACTAATGCAACTTTACATTTAATTCTGTATGATAACCCAAAAACATTTAAAGCCTGATGATAAATGAGGGCCACAAAAAGGACACAATTGTACAAGTGTGGCTTCCACGCATCATCCTAATATTGAAAGTTTGTGCCTTCCTTGACAGTTACTTTATTGATCTTAAAGCTGTTTGCACTTAAAGCTTTGTTGAACAAAGGAGGGTTTAGAAAAGAACTCTATCACACTTTCAGTCCGACTGCAATCAATGTGCTCCAGTGGCAGCCGACAGTTCCTCCTGACACTCTGAGAATGGCTGAAAGCTCGGTATTTTGTCAACTAATTTTAGCATTCTAAAACAAACAACAAAAGACTTATTGATCTGAGCTAAAATTGTATAAATTAAAACAAAGTATAGAAATATAATAACAATCTCTTCACTATTCCAGGTGGCAAACTGATTCCATTCACTTTTCCCTTATATCTTGCCTAACAGAAGATGCTGGTGCTGGTGATATTACGATGACTTCAGGTACTCTATGAGAAGAATTGCTGCCTGTTTTGAATGCACTTATTCTTTTTTTTATTTAAAACTATGTGCATAAGACAAACTACATACATGAAAGAATCTCCATGTATTAGCTTTCAAAATTCATTAGATAACTTTAATAACCTGAATTAGGTATACAAATAAATAACACTGAACAACACTCAAGTCCTCTTTGCCGGTCAGATTGGGCCTTGTCCTTTAATCATGGCATGCATTTAGCTTTTCTTCTCTATAGAGTGTATGTACAGTATATCATCTTTGTACAATTGTTATTAGAATTGCAAATGTCGCCGAAGCAGTCTCATTAATGCATCATACAGTTTAGACAGAACCCTGCTAGATTTATTTACAACACACACCCATCAGCATCTTTTTCCGCTGCACAGGTTTCCTGAAGGACAGCCCTTCAAAAAGTTTGTTTCTCAAATCTCAGAGGCTCACAAATTCGCAACATCAGAGGATGGCACCCTCATCCTGAACTGCCTCAGGAGCTGCTGGTTTTCATTTCAATCAATAGACGCTCTCACTTTAAGTTCTTGTTTAATTAAATGGCTAAACTATAGCTAACTTCCTGATGTTTTAAAATGCCCAAATGCTCTTATCCATGAAGTTAGAACAATGTTCTCAGCTTTTAAACACACAGAAGTCAATTTAGCCTGCATGTAAGTGATACACAATGCTGGTCCTGGATGATCACAGCATCCCCAGGTTTTTATTCCAATGTCAGTTAATTATGTGGCTTATTTCTATTCTCATTCTGTCAAGTCAAACATTTCTATTGCTGTATATTTCTGTTCCTACAAACAGGGAGCAGACTAACCATTAATTAAATGAGACTTTCAATTAACAGCAAAGACTGACCTCAAAAATAAGAATTTGGTTAGAAAGTCTGCAGTGACGGTGACAGTCCAGGTCCAGCATTGTCGTCTTTCTTACTTCATGCACATTTCTGTTTTTCTTGCTGACTTATCTAATCTATAAAAGTCTGCTCAATTAATTTTGTCATTCTGAGCAGCTTTGCTGCCTCCTCGGTATTTGTTATCGCAGTTATATTGGTGTCATCTGCAAAGAGCTCATTCATGATGTGTATCTTTGCTTTGCTGATGTATACCGAGAGAGCTGCGTGTTAAAGTCGCACTTTACTGGAGTTTGTTCAGTGTGCTTAGGATCTCCTTACACATCAGTCTGTTTTTTTATTGTATTTTACTATCTGCTCCTGAACTTTTCACGTGAATATAAATGTAGATTTTGGCTAGCACTAATGCTCCATGCAGCACTGTTCAGACTCAGAGACGTAGCTAGGGTTTTCAGCACCTGGGGACAACTTAAGATTTCGCGCCCCCTCCTGTTTGCCAAAATGCAATGGGGAAGGGAAAGAAAAGTTTTAATTTTTTTTTAAAAATAATAGTATTTTAAGAAAAAATTTCATATAAGTCCCCGAAAATGACAACACCGCCTCGTGTTCTTTAAAATCTAAATCCGTCATTAGTTTTTGTAAGGAAAAATTCATTTTCCACATTTAAAAATTATTTTAAAGAAAGTATATAGCAAATTATAAAGCAAAATGATTATATATTTATAAAAACTGCATTACTTACAATTTATTCGTACGAAAATATGATGGGGAAAACGTCTAGACTTTTGCAGCCATCTACTAGAATACTTCACCACAGCCCAATCAATTTTCTATCAAACACATAAACACAAATCACATGGCACACAGAAATGGCGTTTGCAACAACTTAGACAATGATACACTAATGCCTCATGTCAGTCACGCGACCTGTTTAATAACGTCAAAAATGTTTCTGGGTGGGAGTCAAGCATGTTAGAGTAGCAGAGGGGATAAATTATTGTCTGTTGGGTATATAGAACTAATACGTGCTTCGAAGTCAGAAAGAGACAAAAAACATAGGAAAAAGATATCCTCATACCGATGGAGTGATGGACTGAGTGTGCGGATGTTTTTATTTACTTTTTAGTGCATTTAAGAATGGAGAACATTTAATTCTAAAATTTCGTAACATCAATTTGGCGCGCCCTGGATGCTGCGCCCGGGGACAGATGTCCCCTTGCCCCAGCCACGCCACTGTTCAGACTCTGTCTCTCTGTAGAAGGCTTTTTACCTGTTCTGTTAGATGCTACTGACATTAATTCCTTAACAGTTACCCAGTCCATTCAATATATATGATGTAACAAGACAAGACTTCAGACATGGGAAAGGTTTGGGGCAGCCACACGTATATTATGTTCCTGGTTGCAAAAGTAAAGAATTGTAAGACCAGAGTAGTTTACAAGACTGAGTCTAAAGCAGAACTGAATTCCAGCGGAAGGGAGTGAGGCTTTATAGGAGGTCTGGGGGAAGTGATGTCATCCTCTGGCCCAGAAGTGATGTCGTCCTCGGGGCCGGGACTGGAAGTGACGTGTCCCAAGTTGAGGCAGTTGTTCCTGTTGGGATTTCCCGGGAGAGGTCTGCAGGGGACTTAGAAAGAGAGTTAGTGCACCCCGCATGTCCCCTGGGCAGATGTGCTACCATTATTCTTTAAGCCCTTCAGCTGCCTCCTATTCGCACGTGTGTGACAATGGAAACGGGATACAAGGGAGAATCAAAAAGTAAAGGCACCCTACCCTTTAATACTGGCAACTGTGAGCATATGAACACAACATTTCTGCCACTTCTCTGCATAGGCTTCCCGCAGGTCTGTGCTCTTCTTGCATCACTCCAATAACCTTGGGAGAAGAAGCCTATCAGCTGCTCGTGAGTCCAGGTCTGCACTGCTTCCTTAACCTCATCATCAGAGGTGATCCTGCGACTGCAAACAACCTCTTGAAACAGTCCGAAGATGTGACAGTCGCATGGTGCCAGATCAGGGCTGCGAAGGGATTAGGAAACTATTAAAAGTGCAGTTGTTGCATTGGCTCCACCATTGTGGCCACTGTATGAGGATCTGCACTGTCACGGAGCAGCAAGTTGGTTTTCTGTTGCTGTGAATTGCAGGTTTCAGTTTCTCTCCAAGCATAACACTGCAGTGATCACTGATTGTCCATGTTCCTAAAACATATTCCAGGACCCTTCATGTCCTAAAAGAAAGTCATCATGATTTTCTTGGAGGAGGGTTATCTTTTGAATTTCTTCTTTACTGGAGAAGATGGGTACTTCTACTGCACACTTTGTCTCTTGCTTTTTGGCTCACGGTGATTGACCCATGTCTCATCTTCTTTGACAATCCGCTCGGATCTCCTTCATAATGTTTCAGAATTTGGTTCACAACCTCAAGACACTGTTGCTTGTGCATATCAGTAAGCTGTTTGGGTACCTGTTTTGCTCAAACTGTATGGTACCCCAAGTCATCAAGCACTATGGCACGTACACATCAATAGCTGATATTCAAATGTGAAGCCACAGTTTACGGCATAATCCGTCTGTCTTCTCTGATGAAGGCATTTGCTGTAACAATGAGGGCTTGTGTGCATGATGATGCTGATGAACGACCAGATCAAGCCTTGACGGTTACATTAGTTCTTCCCAGTTTAAACCTTCACACCTATTCATAATCTTTTCATTGTCTCATACTGTTTTCACTTCTGTACTGAGCCAACATCTTTCAGTGAATTTCAGCAGGTTTCCCTCTCTCTGCCCAAAGAAATAGAGTAAAAATGGTGTAATTATGTAGCAGAGTGTCCATGTTCATTTGACCATGGCTTCAACTAGACTAACCAGCCAGGGTTGCCAGGTCCTGGAAACATTTCCAGCCCAATGACAGCCGAAAATCCACTTAAAGGTGTTCAGTAGGGTTGAGGTCGGGGCTCCGTGAAGGCCACTCAAGATTCTTCTTCAAACCCTGTCTTTATGGACCTGGCTTTGTGCACAGCAGTACAGTCATGATGCAACAGAACAAGGCCTTCCTCAAAATGTTGCCACAAAGTTTGAGGCACAAAATTGTCTAAAATGTCTTTGTATGCTGTAGCATTAACAGTACCCTTCACTGGAAACGAGGGGCTTGGTCTAAAACCTGAAAAACAATCCCAAACCAATATCCCTACTCCATCCAACATAACAGTAGTACGCATTACACAGTCTAGAAGGTAGCATCTGCAGTTGCACATAGTGATCTCAGGCTTGGCTTGTGTGCAGCTGCTCGGCCCTGGAAACATATTTCATGGAGTTTCTGAAGCAGCTAAAATTCACCAACGTTGGATGTCTTTGACTTTCGTCTTTACTGGAGAAGACAGGTGCTTCTAATGGACGCTTTGACTCACTTTCTGGCTCGCAGTGATTGACTTATGTCTCATCTTCGGTGACAATCCGCTACGAAATGCTCATCTTTTCTTCATAGCATTTAAGGAATTGAGTTACAGTCTCCACGTGCTGTGGGTTGTGTTATCTGTTTGGGTACCCATCTTGTTCAAATTGTACAGTACCTCAAGTCATCACGCAGTATGGTGTGTGCAGATCCATAGCTGATATCCAAATGTGCAGCAACAACAATGTAATCTGTTGGTCTTCTCTGATGAAGGCATTCGCAATGTCAATGTGGGATTGTGTGCGATGTTGACCAGATCGAGCATCTTCAGTTATACTTGTTCTACCTGCGTTAAACCTTTCTATCCATTCAGAAAATGTTTTGGCTGTTTGCACTTCCATACTGAGCCAACCTCCTTTGAATTTCAGCAGGTTTCACTCCCTCTGACCTATGGCATGTTGTCCCACAGCAGAGTGCCCGTGTCCATTTGGCCTTGACTTCAACTAGACTAATGGTGGAGAGCTGCCCTGTGTGTCTTTGAACTGCTCATAAGCCATCATGAAGTGCTAAATTTGTCTCCGCTTCTATCCATTGTGGTTACCATGTAATTTTCAAATTGCTTTTTGCTTTAGCCTTGTATTTTCACCTCACTTAAACTACTTTTGTTCCTCATCCTTAACCAGCATGCAGTTCAGCTACAGAATACATGTAAGCAGATGGTAGTTAACTGATGATCCTCAAGTGCAGATGAAAGTACTTACTGCTGCTCTCCAGTTCAGGTGCATATTTTACATGGTGTTTCACATGAGACCTCCCCAAAACCACACCATATACTTGATTTGTTTATTTTGAACTGGATTCTGTGCATTATTTCAGCAAATCTAGTTTTTCTCTTTGTATAACAGAGCATATTCTTATTAACTTTCTTAACATTGTAATTCTCTATTACTGTTTAATTGGACTAGTGCTGTTTTAAATCTTTTAAATCAGAAAACTCACTGATCCAGATGTATCAAACAGCACATGTATATTTGGTGAAAATATAGATACGCTCTTGGCTTTGAAATCTACAATTTTACTACCACAACATAGTTAAAATCATCATGTCTTCACAAAGTCCTAAATTGACATAAAACACATGCAGAGCTGAAAAACAAAAAAAAGAAAATAAGCAAAAAAAGTGCAAAAGCCACGTGTTTAAACATAATTACACTCCAGGACTGAGTAGCATCTGTGGAGCCACCTTTGTAGTAGCTAGTGGCAGTAATCATTTTGTCAAGGAGTCTCAGTCTCTTATGTTGTACTGGAATGCTTTGCTCTGTGATGGACAGCAGGGGTCCTTTCCTGGCCGGGAGGCTGTCGTAGTAGAAGGGCTGGGAGAGCACATGTACACAGGGCACTTAAAGCACTAGATGGCAGCATCCTGAATCCCTGCAGGGCTCCATGGGAGTTGGGGTCTGGCTCAGCCCTGTTGGGTTCTGTGGTAGGTGCTAGGGGGAGCTACAGAGCCTTGCTTTGGGCTTTCAACACGCCTGGGAGATCTCCCTAAAGAGCCCCCTGGAGCACTCCCAGGTGCAGTTTAAAAAGAGCTGCCTGCCTTCATTCCGAGAGCCAGAGTTGGGAGGAGGAGTGGAAGGGGAAAAGAGAGGAAAGAAGAAAAGAAGGTGTTGCAGGGGGAACAAAAGAAAAGCATTTCCCCTTGTAAATAAAGCCTTGTGCGTGTTGTGCCTGGTGTCTGTAATGTGTCGGGTTTGGGTGTCTGGAGTGCCCCCTGCAGGCCACAGTTCACACACACCTTTTTTAGACCATTGATGTTAGAAGATATTTGTTATATGCACAGCTAGATTAATATCCAATGACACATCACCTCAATAAGGTTGAGGCTGAGTTCTTACTTATACTTCCACACAAAAGTCAGAACAGTGCAGCATTCCCACTTTCACATCAAAAAGCTCAATTTCATCTTTATTTCACACAGATTGTGTTCTAACTTTTTAAGTGCTTTACAGATGTAGCTTTTCCATAACCATTCATTTACATTTATATAGCGTTTTTCTCAATAATTGTATCCTGCTTTATCAACCGATCATCAATACATTTTGTCAGCATGTTGTATTATTTAGTAATGCACCTTTTTGTTTAAACAAACTGTGTTATATAAAAGAATACTGAGAAAGCTTCATATCATAAGAACATAAAATGTAACCACTTTTCGGAGTTCAAAACCACAAGCATTAGTGCAGAAAGACCAAAAATTATGCAGCATGAGTGCCCTCTACTGTCCAAAAAAGATAGATAAATTGCTCCCAATAATTCTTGGAGTACTTCATGAACTTGTTAAGTTTGTGAAAAGAAGATGTCTGCGGTGGGCTGGTGCCCTGCCTGGGGTTTGTTTCCTGCCTTGCGCCCTGTGTTGGCTGGGACTGGCTCCAGCAGACCCTGTAGTTAGGATATAGCGGGTTGGATAATGGATGGATGGAAAGAAGATGTGGCTGCATGCTTGCGATATCCATATTTCAACTTTCAGCATAGAAATTGTTTTACGCTTCAGTGAAATCAACAAAACTACAGAGCATAAGAAACAAAACAAAAGAAAAAGAAACAATATACATTAGTGTTTCATACACACTGTAAAAACCCAAACTAATTTACATAAAAATGAATATAAACTGAAAAATATACAAACATTTTTAAAGTCTCTAAGTTTTAAAGCAGGGAAATGCATTGCCAAAGAAGCCTGGCCCAGTAGATTTTGTGGCCTGCACATCTGTGTTAAAAAAGATTAAGGTGGCTTTACCTTTGTTTTTTTTTTAAATAACGACTGTAAAATATCAGAGAAAAAGATGTCATCAAGTCAACAGAAGACAATCTAGCACCACACCCACACATAGTAGGTGGCCTATTTAGGTTCACAGGTGTCAAACAAAAAAACAAGAATGTACAGTTTGCGAAAGCTACACCCTTTCTATTGTTATACCATGAAGGGTACTGGCTTCACTACTTTAAGGGTAAGAAACAGAATGAAGTAAACATACGTGAAGTTCAAACAAAATGATAAATATGACAGAAATAAAAGACCCTCACTAAAGTTACCATGTCTTTTAGTCTAACCCTTATACACTTGTTTACTCATCAGTTCTAACGACTTTTTAGTTAGCAAAGCACAAGTTTCATCTTCAGCATTAATCAGACCTAACAATGCGATTTTGTTATCTTAATAAGTCTCGGTACATACTGCATGTTTTGTTTGAGCTACTTCATTTCTAAACAGACCTAGTGCTTTGAGGTTTCAGTGTGCCATGTAAAACTAAACAGAGTTAACACGGTGCTGCAGCCTCACAGCGCTAAAGACCAGGACTTCCAAACTGGTTGGGTTGCATATTCATGTTGTCCCAATTAGACTACAAGTTTTACGAAGATATTCCAATTTACAACCATATCCCCAAGACAAATTTGTTAGGGTAATGGATATAGCTAAATTAACACTGTGGATGTAAAGTAGGTGCTGAGCATGCCCTAAAGTGATCTCGCATGCAAAACTGCTGGAACAGAATAAGCAGCATCAGAAAGTTGAAGGGTGGAGGATCCTTACATAAATTCTTATTGATTAATAGGTTCAATTACGAATTCTTAGCTTAATGTTTATTTTACTTCTCTATATAATATGTGCTGGAAAATGTTATGTTATGATATTTGATGGATGTATATGAACTCTAAAATGTACTAGATAATAACATATCATTTCGTAGTTATGACTTTAACCAAAGTATTCGTATACCTATTGAAATGTCCTGCACTTCAATCTGGACAAATTTTGGCTCATTCTTCTTTATAGATCCACTCAGGACACTGATATTTTTTATAAGTTGCTCGCTTCAACGACATTAAGGTACCGAGTTTTACTTGCTAAATCTGAACTGCAAAAATCCTTCTGCATCCGTCAGTTGTATAAACTTACTTTCATATTTAAAAGCATTGTCAGGCAGCATACTGTAATTCCCATTCCATTAGAAGTTGTGTCTGTGAAGGTATTGGAACATTCTCATCTAAAATTTGAACATAAAAATCATCATGTATTCAGTAATGACAAAACTTTTGAATGCTGAACCTGTAAACTGGCCCCAACGAATATCACTGTACAATCATGAATCATAGATATACAGTACATAATGAGGCTGTTTTTCTAGAATCGATTAGTTCCTTTTCGCCAGACATAACTTTTCTTATTTATGCCACAGAATTCCAGATTTGTCTTAACCATCTGATTAAATGATTTCATTTGCTTTCTGGGTCATTCAGGTGGTCACTGGCAATGTTTAGAAAGCTGATGATTTGTATTTGTAGGCTTCGCCTCATGCACACTGTTCCTGGCAGTGTCTTTTCTATACACAATCCTAGCAGTCAGTACAAGAGACATGAAGATTCTCATTCTGGCTCCTGATACTTCTTGAGCTCTGAACCATTGCACAAAGTCATCCTCGTCAAAGTTAGAGAAGTATTCTTGACATGAATTGCAGTGGTGCCAAAGTACTTTTATTTGGACACTATCAGCATAACTGTGAAATGAATTTGTAACACTTCCAATCCTTACCTGCATGCTTCAACATCTCTTCTTCTGAGGCTCTCATAAATCTCTTTTGAGTACAGCATGATTTACATTTACAAACCTCTATCATTATATGTGCACAATAATTTAACAGGAAAGATGCCACAAGACACATATCCTACTTCAAGCTCACTAGATGCATTCTTTCTCAAAATGACAAATAGATACCTTTTTTATCCCCCCAGCCCTGTTTTAAATTTTATTAGATTATAATGAATTTTCTAAGTCTTTGTTTCGTTTGGTCTTTACCATGCTTGTTCTTCCAGGCACTATCCAGACATCGTCTGTAAAATTATTTTTCCCATGTAATGAACGGATAATTTGAAATTAAAATTTTTTAAAGTTAAAAATTGTGAAGAGAATTAGCCATTCAGCTGAACAAGCGTGTCCCACCTTATTGATCTAGATTGTCCAAAACTACATCAAGTCAAGATCTGATGGTCCCTAAAGTCCTACTCTCATCCACACTACTTGGTAATTTGTTCCATGTGTCTATGGTTTTTTGCATGAATAAAAAAAAACTTTCTAACATTTATGAGAAACCTGCTATTAACCAGTTTCCGTGTTCATTTTGAAAATTTTATTTTAAAGTAACAACTAGGATCCATTGTATTCATGCCTTTCATAATTTTAAACACTTAATCTCCTGGCTTGCATAAATAGAAAGAGCTCAAGTCCTTTAGTTTCTCCTCATAGCTCACACCTCTTAAGTCCCGGAATCAGCCTAGTTGCTCTTCTCTGGACTTTCTCCAGAGCCATCATGTCTGTTCTTGTAATAGACCCCAAAACTGAACACAGTACTCTAGGCGAGACCTCACTAGTGTGTTATATAATCTAAGCATAACCTTCTGTGACTTGTTCTGCACAAATTGGGACACGTGACATCCTATCTTGATTGCTTCTGTATGCTGTATGGATGTAGACAGTGATAAGAACACTATGACTCCTAGGTGACCTTTCACGTTTCAGACCTTCCGCTGTGTATTCAAACCCAACATGTTTACTTCCTACATGTAATACTTTACTTTTACTTACATTGAATTTCATCTGCCACAAATCTGCTTAAGCCTGTATGCTGTCCAGGTCCCTCTGTAAAGGTTTAACATCATCGGCTGTGATGGACGGCTGGCATTTCAGTCTGGCCGGGACGTCACTCAAATGAAGAAAACAGCATTTGCAGGACAATACATCCCCCGGGACGCTAGATGGTAGCTCCCCTGAATGAAGTGGTTCCCCAGACTCCCGCAGGGCAGCATGGGACATGGAGTCCGGTTCTTCAGCCCTGTTGGGTGCCACCAGGGGGAACTCACCGAGAACCAGGGGATATTACGATGATGTTAACCCGGAAGTACTTAGGAGTCAGGAGGACGGAAACCCGCAGTACTTCCGGGGCACCTGAAGGAAGTGTTCGATCCGGAATACTTCTGGGTCAGGGACTTTAAAAAGGACTATGGGAAACCCAGCAGATTGAGCTGGAGTTGGGTGGTAGAGGACGGAGCTGCTGGGAGTGGAGGATTGTAGTGATTATTGATTATTATTATTGTATTGATTTGGAGAATTGTGGAGTGTGCAGTGCTTTGGGCACTTTACTGAAGAATAAACAAATCTTCTTGTGCTTTTACACGTGCGTCTGGGACGTTTGTCTGGTCGGTTCAACGGGGCAACAGCGACCCCTAGCGGTCCACACAGCCCTTCCACCTTGTTGGGAATCATCTGCAAAGTAAACCATCTTATTGATAATAGTCTTATAAGATTAGGAAAAGAGCAGAGGCCTCAGCACCGACCCCCCGAAATACACCACTTTTAGCATCACCCAATTCTGGAAATGTTCCCTTCACTATTACCCTTTGCTTCCTGTGTTTGAGACAATTTTCTACTCACCTGGCAGAATTGGCACTCCGGCCACCATAAAATATCTCACACTGTTCCACTCCATTTAAAGTAGTGTGGTGCTGGGGTGTCACCCATATCATGACTGTACTCAGGTCCTAATCTAGGATCCTGAGTTGGTTTGTCATGTGGTGGGTATTGCAATGCGCTGTATCGGTGTGTGCTCCTAACCTCTTTCTCTACACATAGCTCCTTGAATTCCTACTTTTTAGATGGATCACTAACCTTTTATGACGCTAAAGAATTCTGAATATCACAAGCACCTCTCCGATTGTATCTTTTTATTGCTTCTACTTTAAGAATATACCCAGTTTGTTGAGATTTTAGAAAACTATGTGCCAAGTGTTTATAGATTCACTAACTTCTTTAAGCACTCAAACATAAATCTAATCAGGTCCAGGTAATCTTTTAGATTATTCAGCACTTATTTCTCTACAATTTTCAGTACCTGTTTAGGGGTCCCTGTTAATCCCGGGAGATTATTGACTTCTCTACTTGTACACACTTCAATACAGTGCAGATTCAAAGCATCTGCTTCTTCACTGTTTATTCAAACTCACCTTTACTGTTCTTAATATTCTTCATCTCCTTCTTGACTACTCTTTTACTGATATTGAAAAAATATTTTGGGGTCTTTTGAATTTACTGTAGTATTTCCCTCCAACTCTCTTTTAGCGTTTCTATTATCCTTTTTTTTTTAAACTGTTTCTAAAGTTTGGAATGAAACTGTCCTGTTTTATATGTAAACACGTTTAAACCTGTACCACATCTCCTTAACTGTCTCCAAGTCTCTAATGATTTAGCTCCATGCAAATCAATCACTTACACATTTACATGATTTAAGAAAAAAAAAAACAAAAAAACAGGACAATGCACAAACACAGCCAGCGTGGGGACTGCTGTGAGATTAAGTAACAAAACAAAAGGCAGCAAGAGGACACAAACAGACTCTAGCATAACCGATCATATCCAGGAGGTGGGCAACATGGGACAGAACATATCTGACAAGGATGCTACTGAGACAACGTATTAAGAGGACTGTGTCAAAAATATTAGGACTTTGAAGAGAGGATATCTGAATACAAATTTTAGGTCAAATTAACGCGGGAATACAGATAGTCGCAAAGCTTGGGGTACTTAAACTTAAAAGTAGGTAATGGGGTTCTGTGGCTGCAGGTTTCCAACAAAACCCATTAAATAATTTAAAGGCTGTTCTTATGTCTTAATGTTCCATCACCATGTTTAATTAGATTTTCATTTAACAGCTTCTGTAATTGTTGTACTTATTTCAATTGCTCCTGCAGAGTAAGTTTTATTTTCCCAACAAAATTAATGAAGTTTTGTAGGTTTTTTTGAAAGACCTGTAAGGATTCTCCCCAGATTAAAAAAAATAATAGTACATAAAAATGGTATTAAATTTCACAAAACCTGTGCAGACATAAACAGATTTCTTTTCCTGGCAGTGAATGGATAATGATTAGAAATCCCCGGCTTTTTAACTTTGTTTAGGATAAACATTGTGCATCAGTATTATGTATGTGGACAACAAATAATTTGGTGTGTGAAAAGACAGGCCAATAAAAACACAGATGCTGTTAAATTTGAATAACACTCTATACAGTCTCCAACTATAAATACCTGACAAGAAGCAGTTTAAAAAGAGTTCAGTTCAATACAGAAATATGTCCTAATTAAAGAAACCCTAGCCAGATATGAAGTCTCAGTACTGTGGATTCAAATTGCCCCCAAGCCACAAAATGCAAAGAATAGTAAATAAAAATGTGATCTGCCATCTTATAGCACCTCAGTCGTTCCATTGTCTTCACATGCTAATGCTGATGCAGATATATGGATAGGGTGGGGTTTACAGAATGAAGCCTATTGCAAAAGCATCAGGTGCAATGCACCTGTTTGCCAAAACCACAAACAGTTTACAAATATTACATAAATCTTCAGATTGCTGTACACATTCCAGGTATCTGCAACAAATTATAAGCAGCTTACAGCAATCAGGTCAGTGACCTTCTCTTAAGCCAAGGCTCACTTCTTCATGCACTCTACTGAATGATTGCACCTTTCCTTTAATGATTTACAATTCAGTGAGTATAGCAATAAATATTCAAAATATACCTTTATTATTTAATTGTTTGCCTCTGGTTATGTAAATTCCTAGAAAAAAACTATTATTTTATAATGAATGTAATTCTTAAATCCCAAATGTTCTTCCTTAAGGGCTTTACTAACCAGTTTAACAACTTCTTCTGAGAGATCATATCCTTTCATTTGGTTTTTGCTTGCACTGCACAATTAAAATCCATAAGGAACTATGTTGTGATATTTGAATACTGGTTTATACTCAAAATAAGGTAATCTTATATTAAAGAAAAATGCTTGTATTTACTAAAGGTTTTGGGAACTAGCCAATTTATTTTCTCTTCATATATAACTTCATGTCTACTTCAAATTATTTCCAGCTGTTAATCTTGGGAACAATTAAAAGCTGTCAACTTTATCTCATTTCAGAGATTCTTTTATGAGCTTCACTGAAATGTCAGTTACCTTAAAAATGACCAACTTTGATTCAATAACTGAACAAATCTGAATCATATTATGTGATATCATCTACTCTTACATTTTGCTCTGTAGTAATGTTACTATTGTATAGTACTGGGGACTGCTGTGTTCTGTTCTGCGAATTGTACTGTATTGTATGGATCCCCATTTCTTGACACCCACTGACTGCACAACCAACCTACAGGGAATGGGGTCTCTCTCTGAATTGCCTTTCTCTAGGTTTCTTCCATTTTTGTTTCCCCTACAAGGAGTTTTTTTGTTGTCTTCTTACAGAATCAAGGTTGGGGGGCTGTTCAAAGCCTGTTAAAGCCAATTGCACCACTCCTTGAGTGATTTTCGGCTATACAAAAATAAATTGTATTGTAATAATAACTAATTTCCCACATTGTCCCCTGAATTCAGAACTCCTGAACTTCTCACTTGTTTTTATGGATGTCCTAAAATTTGCACAGAAGGGTAGATACAGTATACAGTTACAAAGGACAGCGATGAGAGACACTAAGATGGAACATAAAAGAATCTGATTATCTAGCTTACTTTCAGTTTGCTTAATGAGAAAACAAACTTAACACTTCAAATGCAGAAAATACTGAATGAAGTGAATTAAAATTTTCCACCATTACCTGTGAAGTCTTCAAACACTGTACTATTCTAAAATTTGTTATTTTCTGAAGAATTAGTTAAAAAAAAACTACAGGCATTAATACAGGTGGCAGGGGTTATTGTGAGCCCAATAATTAACCTGCCAATAGTTGTCTAAAATCTTACCAAAAACTATTTGAAATGCTAATACAGATCTATCCACATTATTCAAAAAAACGTATTTCAACATGGCAGAACTCTTCTTAGATGCTTAATGTTACAGAAAATAGAACAAACTATGATCTATGAAGGTCAACATTTGAAAAACTTTCCTCAGGCTGTCACTCATGCATGTTGGAGGATCTCCTCACAGGCTCAATCAACAGGTGCGATAACCTGCTGGGGAGAGAGAGGGCGCTGTCACTAACATTCTCTTTTCCTTGTTTCCTCACAGCTCTGATAAACTGCCCAGATTGTCCACTATAAGAAGCCCAGCTGCCCAGAAGGAGACATCCTTTGTGATCAAAGCGACCCAATAGACAGAGCTCCAGAAAATGACCCTAAATTCTGTGGCTAGGAGCCGAAAGCTTTTGGTATTATTTAATCCATGGACTACTCGTACAAACTCCAAGAGAAATGCTTTTCGTTGGGACTTTGTTCAATCAAACAGGATGACCCAGTTGCTGTTCCAACTTTTATCCTTTCAGTGAGCAGTCATTCCTGCACCCAGTCAAAAGGTGTTATATTGAAATATTTATTCTAAAAAAGGCTGTATGTAATCAATGCATTCCTAAATTAGTCAAGATTAAAAGGAATCAATAATCTGCCAAATTAGAAAGCATTAAGATTATTTTTTAATTTGCATATGTATAGAAAAAATATATGGTAAATACAAAAAAAATCAGTATGTTTCCTTTTTTCACATAAAATGGCAGGGATCTACTGGAAACCAAATCAAAACAGACAGCTCCGAAACCAGTAGCTGCAAATGGTTTCCACCTTTTGAAATGAAGGTTAAAAGTTTAAAAAGGTTAACTTCTTAAATTTAACTTTTGTGGTTATCTTATGTTAATGCAAACCCAAATCAGTATTGTTTACTTATCCTGATCAAGTCAGCAAAGTCTAGTTCCTCTTTTAGCCAGTTAATAAGAAACATGACTTTATTTTCTTTGGCACTGAAGTGTCCGGGATGCAACAAGCCAATCAATGTGGAAGAAATGTCTCTAGTATTCTTGGGACATGGTGCTCTCTCCTCTAGGCTGCAAGTTTGCACGAATTTTAAACAAGTTATTCAGTGAGTCTGTAAAGAAAGTCCCAATTGTGTTAATCTCCATCAGCGTCAGGTTGTCCAGCTAAAAATGGAAAAACAAAATGATTTAGTAGTACTGTTATTTGAAATTGGATTCACTTCCTCAGAAAGTTCAAGAGTGAGAGAAAAAATGGCAAGTATAATTCATATAAATACAAAGAGCTCTAAAAAATAAAAATAATTCTACATACAGGCTATGTCTAGAGTAGCTTCGCATGCACTCAGCAAAGAAAGATAGGTCTATGCCTCAAATTATCTTAATAAACAGTAGATATTTTTAAAATATTTTAATTGTTAAACTGAAATATTTATATATTTGCATTTAACAGAAACATTTGTTTGACAGATATGGTAAGCATACACTTTCCCTTTATGTACCTTAAAGATTCTTTTACCAACACACATGTATACCAGTTCATCTGAAGAAAAATTACATGTCATCACTAGCAACAACTTCAAAAATTATGCCCATTTTACTGTATTACCATCTATGCCAGAGTGAGACTATTAATTTCAAACTTAGTGACAGATTCTCTCTCACTCTCTCTCTCTCTCTAGAGTTATCTGTTAATTAGTTCACAGTTAATTCTTGAAAATAACTGGCTATTAATGAATATTTTAAAAGTAACTTTCTTATCCAAATTAATCTGGCAAAGAAGATAGAAAAGTCAAAACCATAAACCTAGCACAAAACCATCACTTCATGTTGAAGTTCTTCTCTATAAGAGTATGATGATGTAATATACATTATAAAAATTGGACATTTTTTATAATACATAAGCTGGGTCACACAGCTTGGCCTGTAAAATTTCCAAAGACAATGAGCCTCAGTTATAGTGCTGTTGGTTAATCAGGTGTATAAGAAGTGCTATGTAACTAACTTAATACTTCTTTGTATGCAATATTTGTAGTGTTCTACCAGAGGCTAATATTATGAGTTCACTGGAAAACCTTACATTAGAATATGTTTCACACAATTGCACATGACTAGAAATATGCCTGATAAATTCTTACTTTTCCTAATAATTGGTCTTGGCTTTTGTTGATGGTCACTGCAAAACAATTTTACAACTGAAATGAGTAACCAGTAAGAATAACGAAAATTTTGGGAGTTTTTACTATTGTTATTACTATCATTACCATTATTATTTTTATTATTATATGTTTCATTTGTTTATATCATTCGCTGAAGAAATACTTTCAGAAATGTTGCTTAAAGGCAGCACATTTAGGTCATACAATTAATTGAATATTATATTTTTTGTGTATGTTTTCTTTAGTGGTCAAAGTGGAACAAAATAAGACGGTACTACCTCTTAAAACGATAGTTGAGGAGTGTGTACTGGCCCACTGAAAACAGTTTTTTCCCAGTAAATGTGTTGTTGTAAATATAAACAGTGAAGGGAAGAACTTTTTATGAAGGCACAAGTTTCAAAACAGGAGAAAGTAAAGGCTGACTGTATAGAAGAGAACAGATAAAAAGTAATAACCTCATGAGCTACATTACATGTATAATTGTCTATCGCTTTAGGCCGTGTGGGACGCGTTGAAATAAAAAAAAATGATGCAGTCACTACCAGCTTATGTTGGACATGAGGAAGCCATTTCTCCTGGCAACTGGACTCAAGCTTTATTGCTAAACACTTCTTACCTGAGCTTCCCTGAAATTTTCTCCTCCTACTTCACAGCTCACAACCAAATGTCATCCCCTCCAAACTTGATGTCTTGCTTCCCCTAATAAATTTTACATTACATCTTAGTCTAGCAGTCCTCCTTGGATATCAGAGTGTGTTTATTGAAGTATATGATATCGAGGCAAGTGGGGGCAGAGGTGTGCCAGCTGTAAGCCCTGGAAATCAGAGTGCATTTGGAGTGGGGGGGTCTTGAGATATGAGCGTGTTGACATTAATGTATGAAATGAAGAAGCCCTTCAAGCCCTTATCCCCTCTCTTTTTCCTGTGTAGAACAATTTATCTTTGTCACTCCTTCCACTTTATTGCTAGTGCAACTGTTCTCCTGGCAGCCTTCATTTGCATACATGGCAAAACCCTTAACTCTATGCAACCATTTCTCAGCAGTGTTCTGGAAAAAAGATGAGATGCATTAGAATAGCCCCATTGCTACAACATTATTATTGACTACGCGCTCTGGCCACATGAGGCTGGGCATTGTCCTGCACCAGCAGAAATCCATGGCCCACTGCACCAGCATAAGGTCATACCAGATGATGTTGCAGGCCGCATAACATTCACCATGGTGTCTCCAGGCTCTTTCATGTCTGTTATATGTGCTCAGTGTGGAACTGTTTTCATCTGTGAAGAGAATGGAGGTACTGTGGTATTCTCCGGTGAATGCCAATCGAGCTGCATGGTGATGGGCTGTGTGCACAGTTTCCATTAGAGGTAGATGGGCCCCCATGAAGTCTGTTTCGGACAGTTTGGTCAGAAACATGTACCCCAGTATCCAGCTGGAGGTCATTTTATAGGGCTTTGTCAGTGCTCATCCTTTTCTTCCTCGTACAAAGGAGCAGATACCAGTCCTGCTGCTGGCTTGATTCCCTTCTATGGTTCTGTCCAGCCCTCCTTGTGTAAAGACCCATCTCCTGGTATCTCCTCCATGCTCTTTGAGACTGTGCTGGTCGACACAGCAAACCTTCTTGCCAAGGCATGTTTGGATGTGCCTTCATGGAGGAGCTGGACTACCTGTGTAACCTGAATTAGCTGCAGGTACCTCCTCAGGCTAACAGTAGTGACAAGGACACTAGCAAAACACAAAACTAGAGAAGAATCAGTCAAGAAGGATAAGGAGAGAGCAGGTGTCTGTGGCCTACACCTACAAGGCCATTCCCTTTTTGAGGGTCTGTCTTGCTGTTGCCTCTCCAGTGCACCTGTTGTCACTTTCGTTTGCACCAAAGCAGATGACGCTGATTCACAATCAATTATGCTTCCTAACTGGACAGCTTGATATCCCTGAAGCTTAACTGATTTGGTGTTAGACTGTGATGATTAAGTGTTCCCTTAATGTTTAGAAGTGTATTCTACTGCTTTCTTGGGGTTTTAAATGTGTTTTATTAATAGCACAAATCATACATCTGTAACATTTAAGAAATGCTTAAGATGCTTACCTTGGCATGCACTTCTTGCTGACTGACAAAGCTGTCCGCTGACAGACGGAGTTTTGCGATACGAGTGTCCCAAGTGTCTTTTACTAGTGTTCGGATTTCATCAGCTTTTGGAATATTATCAGAAGCACTGAAAATAAAGGAAATAAATAATGTACTAATTAGTTTTTCAGCCTACTGAAGAAGTGACATTTCCAAAAAAAAGTTTAAAATGGCAGATATCTTAGAATGAAACTCATGACCTCATTTACAGTTTGAATCCCCAAATAGTAACAAGCGAATAGCTGTACCATAATTCAGAAAGACTGCAACATTCTTTAGTCTAACAAACTCAAACCAGCCAAGCCTGCCAAGTAAAACATTCTGTCAAAATAAGTACTTACTGATTGAGCAGCAACTTTGTGAGCTCCATATAATATGGACTGGGGATAGGAGTAAATGTGTCTTCTTTTCTCTCTTGTTCTCTGATCACTTCCAGTTTTTCTAAGAAAATAAAAGAAAAATCTTTAGTATATGAAAACAGTAAAAGCAAGTATTTAAATACTTTTCAAAAAGTCACAAACTATTAACTAAAGGCGTCTGTATTAGGAAATGTAACAACCTAAGTAGCAATACTGATGGTAACGTGCACATTTTATCATTAATCATTTACATGAAACCCAAAAAACAAACCTAAACTACATACAAAATCACACATTAAAATGTGCTGCTTTGCTACTTCCAAATTATAAATTAAACAAAACATGTTTTTGCGATATTGAAGTGAAAATGATTAAATTGCAATTATTGCTTCATCTACTTTTAGTGGGACAGGCAGAATGAAGATGAGTCTTACTTTAATTGCTCCATTTTTATACAATTAATGTTTCATCAGTTTACTAGGAGATTGGACAGTCCGGGAGGAAATAATTCTTAATCACGAATCTGTTATTTGTAGCCAAATTGATCAAAGATTCATAGGGGCTGAACCTATTTTATAACCATCAAACACAAGCTAGAAATCAGTCCATAGTATGGTACACGCAGATACACACCCACATTCCCTATTACAAGATCAATTTAGAAACACCAATTATTCTAAAATACACATTTTTGAAACTGGAACAGTTAAAAAATGTCATGCATGTAAGGAGAGAATTGGCAAGCTAATTAAACACTGACCGAGTTGTAAATCAAGCCCATCTTTCTGGTACTGTAAGAGAGCAGTACTAACTATGATGCATACTCTGCGCACAGGCTATGTTAAATATTTGTAAAGAAATTTTCAGCTGAAGTGAAATAAGCAAGGAAACTAAAAGTCTGCACACTTTTAATATGATTTGTACAGGCTATGAATGACTGAGCAGCAGACATTAAGCCTCGCTTTCAAAAGGTGATGATGGACAGCACCTTTAGAAGCAAAAAAAGTTATGTTTTACAAAAATGACATAAAAAAAACACTTATTAGGATCATAAAATACAGAATTTTACTTTTGCTTCATGTATCTGTTAATTCTATAGTGACAACAGTTTCAATACAATTCCAGGCAGGAAAAAAAAATTTCAGTGGGGAATCTGTATGCGTTTTTTTCTGTTGTTGTTGTAACATTTCCAAAAAGAATACCACCTTTGATGTGATTATTAATCCTACTTAAAATGGATATGTTGAAATAAATTTTGGTCTCGTGTGTCATTTACTGAAATATTTTGCATATTTTTGTGCTAGTAAGACAAACAGTGTCTGTATAGTTATGGGTGAAAATAAGACAATTGGTTTGTTTCCTTTCTAAATTCAGTTCAAAGCCCAAGCATGTGGAGCTAAAAGCACTAAATGGATTTGTCAATGTTTAAGCCAATGTCACGTTATGTAACTTTTTGCCGTTGGACATGACAGATTTACTGACCAAGTGCTGATCTTCCAGTGCTTTGACTGCTAATAGTCTGTTTCCTAACAGAGTGGTGCTTTATGAAGAGTTAACTAGTGCAGGGAGTTCAGCAGCAACCTCTGCCCTTTAATTCTTTTTTCTAAACTGTTATGGTATGTAAACCACGATATATCAGACTGATGAGCTTCTTTTCTATTTGTGAAGTTCAAAACATGCGTGTTCCTTATTTCTTGTCTCAAACATTGTACTTTTGGATGAGCATTCATTGGTTTCTTCAGTTTTCAGCTCTGCTGTGTATATAGCCAGCACCTCTGACTAACAAAAAAATCAAACAGGTTTGATTTTATCCTACCAGTTTCAAACTAGTTACTCTGAATTGCTGGGTACAATTACACATTACATGATCGACTACAACAAAATGAAAATCGCTGGAAAAGTCGTCTAATGTGACATGGGCTTTAGTTACTATAAACAGCACAGCAATCGTTACTTGTCTTCAGTCTTACCTACATCCATCCATTCAGGAGGAACAATTCTACATTTCTGTCTTTGCTTTAAGTTTATAGCCAGCCAGAGAGGCACATCCACAGGCAATCCAGGGTTAAAAGGGCCCAATTCACCCTATAATTTGAACGCAAAAGAAAGACATCATTTTCACACAAAACATGCAGCAGGTGTTACTACTAAACAATCTTTAAAGCTTTTAATGAGATTTCCAAAAAAGAATGCACACAAAATAAATACTGCCTGCACAGAAAAACGAAATGAAAACTGAGAAGCATAAATTCACCTTTAGAGTGTGTTCAGGACAAGGTGAAACTCATTTAAAAAAGAATGAAAATGTGAATTTACTGCAGTGGGCTAGCGCCCTGCCCGGGATTTGTTCTTGCCTTATGCACTGTATTGGCTGGGATTGGCTCCAGCAGACCCCCCGTGACCCTGTGTTAGGATATAGCGGGCTGGATAATGGATAAAAATGAATTTAAATTTTAAAGAGAGCTAAGAACATGTACGAGTCAACAAACAAATGTGTCAACAGCATATGAAAGCCTCTTAAAAATTGTTATTTATGAATAATCATTCTTTATGCATACACCTCTAATTCAGCACCCCTCTCTGTTCAGTTTGCCTCATTATTGCTAACATATGCCAAATCAGTACACAACCTTGGGGTGGTGATCAAAAGACCAGCTGTCCTTCAGGGACCAAATTGCTACAGTTCCTCAGTCTTGTGGATATTGTGTAGAGTGAATCTGCAAGATCATACCATATCTAATAAGAGTATGCAGCACAACCTCTGGTTGAGGCATTGGCACAGTCATGTCTGGACTACTGTAGTTCTCTGCTGCCAGGAGTACTGGCATGTGTCACCAAGACACTGTAGATGATTCAAAATGCAATGGCATGTCTGGTATTCAAACAGCCAGGGTGGGCAGATGTCACTCCTCTTTTCAGATAACCACACTGGCTCCATACAGGGGCACATATCAAAATCAAAGCCTTGATGTTTGCTTACAGAGTAGTCCGTAGATCAGCACCTATATATATGGAGACACCTGTGAGGTCCTGTGCTCTTTTTATCATATCTCAGTCCAGACTCTTTATGTGCAACTCCTGGCTGGTGGAATGAGCTGCCTGTCTACATATGAATTCTTGATTCCCTTACTGTGTTTAAGAAGCATTTGAGGACTCTCGTTTGGTAAATTTCTGTGTATCTGATATTAGCCATTAGATTTTGTAACTATTTGTATAAGTAGCTTGTTTTCTCTTCTGAGCTCTTCTGATGCTGAATTTTGTAACCTGTCCTCCAGTTCTCCAGATTGATGTTGACCATTTTTGTAATTTGCTTTGAATAAAAGCATCTGCTGAGAAAACAAATGTAATGCCATCTTAAATTGATCAGCATTTTAGGATTTACGAAATCACAATCAAACATTCAACCAGTCAAGATCTGAATGATGCCCGGCGTGCTGGGTTCCGTCATCTATCATTCTATCATCATTCTATCATTTTTTTGCTTCCCGTATTTCGGTTTTCTAATTTGGGTCATCTCTTCATGTCCACTGAAACCTACGACTGTTTTTTTTTTTTTTTAATAAACGAGCCAAAAAAATTCCCATTAACGGATTTAAGAAACGATACAATTACACCAATACAATTACACCATTTAAAATATATGCTTATAATAATGACATAAAATCACTTAATAAACAGGTAAAAGAGATGTTAAGTAATCAGTAATAGACATCAATAATATAAGTGCATTACTTGCTTTTTTTAAAAGTCTAAGAGACTCAAACCAACAATGTATATGTGACGGTACTGATAAGCATTTCGTGACTTTAAGACGAAAACATTTGTAAACCGATTTATCCACAGTGTGATGTTTTATATAAAATATAAACATATGCTTCAGCTGCCATCCATCAAAAATTACACTTTAATGCATTTTAGTTCCGCTCCATGAGCAGTCCATATAAACATTTAGGCTACATACGAATTGTACGCTAACAGTAACATTAATTACTCCTGTACAGAAGGTTAAAATCGAAGCATCTTCCCTGAATTGACAGGCTTCTGCCACCGGGTGGCTTCAGGCTGCGCTGACAGCCGCATTACGAGTGTCGTTAAAATCAACGCATCAGTTCCAGCACTCACCCCGATCAGATAGACTTTATCTAGGCTGAAATTGGGAATTATTGTCACCATCTCTTTCTCAGCTAGGAATTCCACCTCCGAAGGGTCCATTTCGTCTAAAAAATAAGCTAGCGCACATCTGAAAGAACTTGCAACTGTATTTCCCGCGATAAACAGAGGAAGTGGTTTGAAAATACTAACAGTAGTAACCCGGAAACGAAAACTTTATCTGACGTCACACCCATCTATTAGTCTTTACGAATGCCTGGCGTGTTATAAATCCTGCGCCATCTGCTGGAAAGGGATAATAACTCTTTGCATGTGTGGAATAGTTTTCTGACAGCTATGCTTCCAACCCAGTTTATAGCACAACTATTGCCTAAGGCGTTTATCAGGAACCCTATGGTCGTCCGACTCGTAAGCATTATTATTCGGTTGGAGTTTTGACATCTATGTAAGTTGTTCAGGGTCACATAAACAGTATCAGTTTTCAAATGCTAATTTGATACATTGTTTCTTAAATTATGGGACAAGTTTGTTATGATTTGCCACATGCTTTCGTAGTAAAGTCAGCTGAGTTCATCCATGCGTGACTCGCCCTCCATTTATCATTGTTTTTATTGTAGTAGTATATAAAACAGCGCCGTGGACACATCGTAAGAGTGAATTCCTCCCCACTTTCCCTACCTGTGAAACGATCAGATTGAGATGACCAACAAACAAACACACTTATAAGAAAGTGTGAGAGGGGAGGAAATGACGGTGAAGTCTGTCAGGTGAAGGGACCGTGGCTCTTGAAATACTGAAACGAGAATAACGGATGCGACACAAGAATGTGACCATTTTGTGAGTGTTAAGAAGGGCGAGTGAATAGCGTTGGAGTATTTATAGTATGGTGGGTGCTTCACCGCGTGTTCTCCGTTACATTTGATCTGATTCTTTAGCAAAAAAGGTATTGCATTGTTTAATGTGCTCAGTGAGCAAGAATTCCTCCTCATTACACTGTTTTAAAATTTCGATAAAATTCTATCTGTTGATAATGTCAAGGATGTGCTTAACCCATTGAGAACTGTAAGAACATCCGAAAATATAGAAATGGTGACACAAGCTAAGATATTCAGCGTCAGGCATTAAACATTTCAAACTGGACTTT
Source organism: Polypterus senegalus (assembly GCF_016835505.1). NCBI lineage: Eukaryota > Metazoa > Chordata > Cladistia > Polypteriformes > Polypteridae > Polypterus > Polypterus senegalus. Next base: position 85,892,949 of record NC_053162.1, read on the forward strand.
TCCAGTCACCAAAAATGTATCCTGTCACCCGTATAAACAAACAGTGCATGCATTTGTAGGAATAAGGTATCAACTTTTTGCAAATTCTATTGAATTTTTAAAAGAAAAAGGGAACATGTTGAAGAATTTGCAAACTCATTTAGAAGTTAAGCAAAATGACACCTTTTATTGGCTAACTGAACAGATTACAATATGCACACTTTACAGGCAGCTCAGATGCCTAAAGAAGGGGCCCTAGTTGCCTGGAAAGCTTGCATATTGTAATCTGTTCAGTTAGCCAATAAAAGGTGTCATTTTGCTTCATATATTATTGCATCTATAAATGCTAACACGGTACAACACCCTACTACTACAAACTCATTTAGAAAAAATATATTATTATGCTAATGGTAGAGCTCTTTTGAAAAATGTTTAAAAAAATTTATTTATGGCAAAATAAACTAAATTGGTTAGTTATTTAGACTTTGGGCCTCATACTTGCTGGAACTAGCTCCAGGCCTCCACAACCCTGCTAGGGATTTAGTGGGTTTAGAAAATCGCATGGTATTGTATTTCGTATCTGACACCAAAAATCAGAGTACTAAGTTAAGTGACCATTCATACTGTCCTTTCAATAATCAACACATCCTTGCGCAGCATCCCTAGAAGTTCTTTTTTCTCAAGTTTACTAAATGTTGAACTAAACTCTGACAGTGATATACCTCAGGAATCTATTCCCTGTTTTGAATTGTATTATTCTTTTATTATAATACATTTGCTTTCCTTTTTTATTTTGGTAATATTCATTTGAGAGGGATACTTGAAAGGAAAGAGAAATGTCTACTTTTTTTAATTACTGCTAGGTTGCTCCACCCCCTGCTCGCTTTGCTCGGCCACTCCCGGGTTTCGTTTACTGGATATACAATTTAAAGAGATTGTTATTTTCTCGGGAATTGTTACATATACATTATTTTCACTTTTACTTTAAAACTTTAGTAAAAACAATATTTGGATTTACCTTTTCTTCAAGATCGCATTGAATTTTGATTCCGTGTTTGGACTTGCATCGTAGATAGATAGATAGATAGATACTTTATTAATCCCAAGGGGATGACAATGCAATGTATAACTGCCTGTGAGTGAATATCGTTTCTCTCTAATAAATAAAACAACTTTTTCAAATGTTTTTCCATGCTTTTTCTTCTTTGCTTTGTCGTTGACGTGTGATCTAGAACGTATAAAATTATTGTCCTGATAAAATTTTTGTAAGAGCTGAGAGTGCAAGAAGTGTGTCTGCCACAAGTATTCACACGACTAAGAGCTGAGAGGACAGGAACTGTGTCTGACAAAAGCATTTACATGACTGAGGTTAGATGACCGTGGTCTTGTTTGAAAATAGTTGTAAGTAGGACATGACTTGAAAGAATCTCATGTTAAAAGTCTCCGTCTCACGGGACTTCATGTCGCGCCAAAGTTTTTGGAATCTTTTAATTCTCGCTTGGAACACCAATTTAGATGATCTACAAGTCTCCGACTTAAAGTTTAAATCTGAACAATATATTCGATCTCTTTTCGCTGTTCCCTTATTTTACTGAGTAATAATTTCCATTTGTTTGCACTAATGCGATATTTCCTATCCTTTTTTTTGAGACATTTGAATTTTCGTACTTCCATTATATCTACTCTGCATGTGTACTGCACCACCATTTTTGAATTCTTTACGACATTCTACTTTGTCATCTACTCTGTCCTTTATTTCCGGCCCCGGGTGTGATTAAATTTCTTTCTCGTGTGATGTATAAGTGTCTTTCCGAGAAGGTCACGTCTCAATACAAGATTTTTTTTTTATATAATAGTGAGATGTACCCATTGTTATTTATCTGTTTATGGCTCAGCTGTCATTATGATAATGTTCGCTTTTTGGGTGTCAGTATGGCACTTATTTTCTTATTTGGGTCCTCATATTAAAAATTTGAGAACCTCAGATCTAATAGAGGAAATTGTTTCTTTAAAATTTGCAAAAATCCTGCGACAGGCCTGGGAATCAAACCAAGTTCAGTGGTGTTGTGAGATAGGTGCCATACCCAGGGTACCACAACACTAACAGAAGAAAAAAAGTTTTAAGGGGAGACTAATGACATGTTTGTACCCCTGTACTTTAGAGACACTAAAACATCATCTTCTTTTTATTGCTGATTTTTTGGTGTTTGCTGCCTCCATCTTGCCATTTTTGCTGCAGACTGACTTAGCACCCTATGATTTCTTTTATTTTACAGGATTAAACAAGCCTTGCAGTTTGGGGTGCAAGTTATGCATTACAGTTATTTAAGAATATAACATCTACAAAATATGAAGCTAAATTTAATCCTTTCTACATGGATCATTATATCCCCAAAATCATGTCTAATTTTAAAAAATAGAAAGTTTGTATTTAAACATATAGATTGGTATTTTAGTATAATTTTGTAAGTATGTTAGACAAAGGTCACATTTGCAGCGTCAATAATGCCAACTTACTTTGTGCATTCTGGGAAGTTGTTTGATTGTATAATTCTTTTCCTGGTTAGGCAAAAATTTAAATCAAATTTCTCCTTTTCCTGATTCATAAATCGTAGTAAGCTGCTTGTATTCCGAGTCAGAGTGTGCAGCAGCAGGAGAGGTGACACATGGAGGCTGCAGCTAAAGCTTAAATAGCCCAAAAGCCTGACCAAGGAACCGTTGCCTGATACTACTGGAAACTATGTTTTTTTTTTTAAATGTCTTTCAAACTGAATGTTTACAAAAAGGCTCAACACACTTACAGATAAATCAGTTATTTCCTGTATAACCTGGCTGATTGTTTTATAATGATCACAGCAGCATTTTTTAGAGTTTTACAGATAAGCAATTTTACTATCATTATTGTATTGTATCATTAAGTTTCCATGTGTTTCCCCTTGGGACTCTCCATATCTATTTTGTAGTGGTGACTTGCTGGTTCCTGCCATATGATGCAGGTAGAATTTGCTTTTGGGATAGGCTCTGATAGGATACCCACAGTCCGTAAATGGAAAAGTGGATTTTAAAAAGTAGTGGATAGATGTTAACCACTTTCTCATGTCTTGTGCAAAAAACAGACTGGAGTTGTAGTCCAGGTGGACAGCTAACACATTATTGTAAATATGTTCTCAGTGATGGAAACAATAGCCTGTTATTTATGATTGCTGAATAGACAAGATTATAGCTGAAATTTCAATTGAAACTATTAGGTTTCCTTACACCAAAAATCTAAGATGTTTGCCCATAGAACACAACTGAATGAACAGTAGAGGTCTTCTTAAATGGAAACTTGGTCTCAGAGTGTCAGATGTTGTGGCATTTATTGTTTCCAGTGGTATAAAGCTAGAAAAAGATAGCACTTATGGTACAGTACTATGGGTTCATCCCAAATCTTCATTTATGTATTGAATTTTCTCATCTACACTCACCTAAAGGATTATTAGGAACACCATACTAACACGGTGTTTGACCCCCTTTCGCCTTCAGAACTGCCTTAATTCTACGTGGCATTGATTCAACAAGGTGCTAAAAACATTCTTTAGAAATGTTGGCCCATATTGATAGGATAGCATCTTGCAGTTGATGGAGATTTGTAGGATGCACATCCAGGGCACGAAGCTCCCGTTCCACCACATCCCAAAGATGCTCTATTGGGTTGAGATCTGGTGGCTGTGGGGGCCATTTTAGTACAGTGAACTCATTGTCATGTTCAAGAAACCAATTTGAAATGATTCGAGCTTTGTGACATGGTGCATTATCCTGCTGGAAGTAGCCATCAGAGGATGGGTACATGGTGGTCATGAAGGGATGGACATGGTCAGAAACAATGCTCAGGTAGCCCGTGGCATTTAAACGATGCACAATTGGCACTAAGGGGCCTAAAGTGTGCCAAGAAAACATCCCCCACACCATTACACCACCACCACCAGCCTGCACAGTGGTAACAAGGCATGATGGATCCATGTTCTCATTCTGTTTACGCCAAATTCTGACTCTACCATTTGAATGTCTCAACAGAAATCGAGACTCATCAGACCAGGCAACATTTTTCCAGTCTTCAACTGTCCAATTTTGGTGAGCTTGTGCAAATTGTAGCCTCTTTTTCCTATTTGTAGTGGAGATGAGTGGTACCCGGTGGGGTCTTCTGCTGTTGTAGCCCATCCGCCTCAAGGTTGTGCGTGTTGTGGCTTCACAAATGCTTTGCTGCATACCTCGGTTGTAACGAGTGGTTATTTCAGTCAAAGTTGAGTAGATGTACTTACTACTCATAACCGATGCACAATACTCAACATTAATATGACCATCAAATCATTTGAGCAAATACAGGTTATATGGTACAGTCTTTGAATTATCGATCATCACAATTTTAACAACTTTATTTCCATGATAAGTGTATTGTTCATGACAGTTATCTCCGTATTGATAATCAGGAAAGCCAGCCTTAGTTATATCTGTTAAATTAACGAAAGCTTTAGGAAATTTCTTTAAACACTTTTTTTTTTGATTCCCAACATACTGAATCTTTTAAATGAGGTAGATTAGACATGTGTTTAATGACTTTGTACCATAATTCAGGATAGGTTTCTCTGTTTGGAATTTCAGCACAGACAAAACGATGTACATCATCAGCAGTTAATAATTTATCCTGCATAGTAACCAATAAATGTCCTTCCGTCCCGTGAGTGGAAAGCGTAGCGGTATTCCGCTTACCACAGACTTACTACTTGCAGCTTGCGGTACGAAGTGACATGATGTGAGCAGAGTTCTGGTGCTCCCATCGTTCCCTTGCTTTTGTGCGCAATGCGCTGGAAAAATAGACAAAATTATGTCTCTGGAAATAATTAATGTTGATGGAGTACAAATGCCTCACTGCGTAGTAAATATCAGGGGGGGTTCAAAAGGGCGACCTCAATATAGAAAAAAAGTTTAAATTTCATCATAAAAATAACAGAAACTACGAGTATTAAAGTAATACCGCTCAAATGCAATATGACAAAATTAATGAGTTTGTATAAAATATCAAATTGATCTACATATTGAATTGCCTTAAGAAGTGGTCAACTTAAAAGGCGGGTCAGCCTAGTAATATAATATAAGGAGACGGTGCCTATCCACTCTTACCATGACCCCTTTTCATGCACCAAACACAACTGAGCAAGCATGCTTCAACACTGCTCACTGCAGAACAAAATCTGCTATTGAGAGTTTAAATGGAGTTCTGAAGAGGTGCTTTGCATGTCTTAACTACTAGCAAGCAGAACCACAAGGAGCATGCAACATTAATATTTGCCTGTATTGTCCTGCACAAATATTGCTAACAAGCGGAATGTCCCTCACTGCAATGATGTTTATGATGCACCTAAGCCTGCTGAAAACTCGGACACACCTCCGGCTTTCTCTCAGAATGAGAGACGTACTGACATGCAATAAGGTGTCAAATTAAAGTTCAAACTGAGTAATTGTTTGATTTTGACAGCTTTTTGGAGGAATTTTGTAGGGTGACAAAATCCTTTTTTTTTTTTTACTTTATTCTACTAAAAGGTGTAATAGCCTAATTTCTACTTTATCTTCTTTATCACTATAATGATAAACATATTAAAAGCAAAATTATAAATAAATAAACGTATATATACTACATGATATAAATGTGGTTTATTTGACCAATTTCAATCAGATTAAGCAGGTTTGAGAATATTTTTTTTATCTTTAGAGTATTCAGATGGTGACAGCCTGTTGACCCTTAAGATGTGTAAAGGTGAAAGCCTCATGGAACCAGTTTTGGGACAACGTAATGAATATATATCACAGTGAATTTCCAGTAGATTTTTCATCTCGTTAATGTTACATAAACTAATCAACACTATAAAAATGTTTGAAAGATAGCGAAAAAGAGAGAATGAGAAAAAAAAAACAGTTGTCTGATACTGGCAGTTTCATCACTATCTAAATCAGGTCTTTAAGAAGCACCTATCCTGTGTAAAAATCCCAAAGGTAGTTAAACCATTTTATGAAAGTGTTGTTATTGGAGATTTATGGCCTATTATAAATTAGACGTTAACACAGCAAGACTCTAGTAACTTCATAATGAAAAAAGAAGTCCCTACTGACCCATAAAAGTAGTCCATATGGATTGATATCATTAAGTAAACCTATAATCATATGTATATTAAAGAATAAACTCTTCTCTCAAATCCCCAAATAGTTGCCTGTGTGTTTCTGCTGCTAATAAACATTCATTTAGATATGTTAGCCTACTCTCTTTAATGGCTATTTGTCAGCTCTTTAATATTCACAGCTGGTGGTATCTATAGTGAGACAAAATGAAAGTTGATCTAATGTTTAGATCTATTTTGCTTTACTGCACATTCATTTTTCAGCTCAATAGTAAAATGCTGCCTTAGCATTAAGAAAGAACAAATGACAAAAGAGCACATTTTCAGCTGGCTGATGCTGCTAGTTGGCACATTTTGACCAGCAAAACAATTTTATTTTTGGATATTATAGATTACTTAAAAGTCAAAATAAAACACAGTAGGTTATTTGTTGTGTACCTGAATATTAGCCGTAATGTCCTTGTACCCTCTTGCTTCTGAGACAGACTCTCCCATAAACCTGAATTGCATTAAATATATTCAGGATATGGTTGGATTTAGGGGTTTATGTGGTCGGGCATAATTCTCTTTACAGGCTTTACATAAAGAAGATGTGGAGTATCTTAAAGAGTCTTGTTGTATGGAACTACTTTGCTTTTTTAGGAACTAAACATGCATTTATTGAAAAACATATTCTTAGATTTCTATAGAATAATGGATATTTCTTTGTGCATCAACTGAAGAGCAGTTGGGTTGGATTTATATATTCAATTATAATGTAACCTTCACCAATGGATTCATCTTCACTTGCAGATAAGCTCTTCGCTACAATTCAGTCACCCTCAGAACCTTATCATTTCAAGTTGAACTAACTATTCTCTACAGAAATACATAAAATAAGCTCACAGACATAGTTTGCAAAACAAGTTACAATCAAGCCAAAGGTATGTCCCATACTCAGAAAATGATTTGGTGGATGGTCATCGCACATAGCTCAGTCTAACACTGCAACATTAAAAAAGTTTTTTTGGTTGTTGGTTTTTTTTAAATATATGGAACTTACTTTTCACCAGAAAACAAGTTCTATTAAATATCTTAACACCAAACATTTTGTTTAGAAGTATTGATCATTACACAAGCATGCCTGTTTGTAAACTTTGGGTATTTTTAACCCAGAACGTGACTAGGGCTTAAAATACTATGTAAATGTGGTTATTCCCAAGTCAGACTCTGAAGGACATGTAATAATCTTCTTTACAGTGTTAAGCCCAAATAACCCTTGTGATACTATTCTGCTGCCATCTACTGAATGAAATAACATCAACAAGTCATGAATATTTCAATTTTTTCCAACTCTAAAGTAAAGTTGGCTTTCAACCAACACACAATGACTTATAAATGAGAATGTAAAGCCAGTTTTAGAAAAAACTGAAACTGAACCAATAGTTGAATCAAGTGATAGTGAATGTAAATCGGTCATCGGACGTTGACACGGATAATGGAATTGATGCATATGGATCTCTATGCCCGAACCACCATGTTATGCCTGAGGTATTCGGTCATCTCAAGCTTCACTGTGGTGCAAATACAGTGGTGTGAAAAACTATTTGCCCCCTTCCTGATTTCTTATTCTTTTGCATGTTTGTCACACAAAATGTTTCTGATCAATCAAAAACATTTAACCATTAGTCAAATATAACACAAAATGCAGTTTTTAAATGATGGTTTTTATTATTTAGGGAGAAAAAAAATCCAAACCTACATGGCCCTGTGTGAAAAAGTAATTGCCCCCTGAACCTAATAACTGGTTGGGCCACCCTTAGCAGCAATAACTGCAATCAAGCGTTTGCGATAACTTGCAATGAGTCTTTTACAGCGCTCTGGAGGAATTTTGGCCCTCTCATCTTTGCAGAATTGTTGTAATTCAGCTTTATTTGAGGGTTTTCTAGCATGAACCGCCTTTTTAAGGTCATGCCATAGCATCTCAATTGGATTCAGGTCAAGACTTTGACTAGGCCACTCCAAAGTCTTCATTTTGTTTTTCTTCAGCCATTCAGAGGTGGATTTGCTGGTGTGTTTTGGGTCATTGTCCTGTTGCAGCACCCAAGATCGCTTCAGCTTGAGTTGACGAACAGATGGCCGGACATTCTCCTTCAGGATTTTTTGGTAGACCGTAGAATTCATGGTTCCATCTATCACAGCAAGCCTTCCAGGTCCTGAAGCAGCAAAACAACCCCAGACCATCACACTACCACCACCATATTTTACTGTTGGTATGATGTTCTTTTTCTGAAATGCTGTGTTCCTTTTACGCCAGATGTAACGGGACATTTGCCTTCCAAAAAGGTTGAGACAAGCCCTAATGTTCTTTTTGCTTAACAGTGGTTTGCGTCTTGGAAATCTTCCATGCAGGCCGTTTTTGCCCAGTCTCTTTCTTATGGTGGAGTCGTGAACACTGACCTTAATTGAGGCAAGTGAGGCCTGCAGTTCTTTAGACGTTGTCCCGGGGTCTTTTGTGACCTCTCGGATGAGTCGTCTCTGCGCTCTTGGGGTAATTTTGGTCGGCTGGCCACTCCTGGGAAGGTTCACCACTGTTCCATGTTTTTGCCATTTGTGGATAATGGCTCTCACTGTGGTTCGCTGGAGTCCCAAAGCTTTAGAAATGGCTTTATAACCTTTACCAGACTGATAGATCTCAATTACTTCTGTTCTCATTTGTTCCTGAATTTCTTTGGATCTTGGCATGATGTCTAGCTTTTGAGGTGCTTTTGGTCTACTTCTCTGTGTCAGGCAGCTCCTATTTAAGTGATTTCTTGATTGAAACGGGTGTGGCAGTAATCAGGCCTGGGGGTGACCACACCCCTGTGTAACCTAACCACAGTTAGGTTATTTTTTAACAAGGGGCAACTACTTTTTCACACAGGCCCATGTAGGTTTGGATTTTTTTTTTCTCCCTAAATAATAAAAACCATCATTTAAAAAATGCATTTGGTGTTTACTTGTGTTATATTTGACTAATGGTTAAATGTGTTTGATGATCAGAAACATTTTGTGTGACAAACATGCAAAAGAATAAGAAATCAGGAAGGGGGCAAATAAGTTTTTCACACCACTGTAGGTGCATGGCAAAAAGGCAAAATGACTGGTCAGACAAGGACAAGAAAGATGTTATCCCCCTAAGCAGTGTTCATAATGCAGCAACTGTTGTTCGTGTCAGGAAAAATGTGTTGCTCACTAAGACATGCACTGTGGTAACCTATAACAACACAAGGGACATATTGATAATGGAAATCAGGCAATGACAGTGTACAGTTTTAGGCACAAGCAAAAGAAAAAAATACAAGAAATGTGCACAAAGAAACATCTACTGTCCCAATTACAACATGGGGCTGTGTGTTGGTGAATGTTTCGAAATGTATCACGCAAAGTTTTACTTCAAAACTTAACTAAACTTACAAAAAACCAAGATATTTTGTCTGTGGAATCATTTCTACGCGTCAGGCTTTTGTTGAATCCCACTTTTTTTGAGTTGAAGCTACAGAACTGGTAATTTTGGGAAAACGCAGCTACAAATTCGTCAGAAAACTTTATGTGCTAACAGTCTATTTGCGTCTTCTAACCAAGCAGTAGTAGCGACAGTGAATTCATTCCATTTCTTAAAGCGTTCGGCGAATGTCGTTTTCTGTTCTCGAATGGTAGATTCCAGTTCAGGCCTTAGATAGCAAGTTTTCTGACGAATTATGATGGATGATGGATCCCTTTTATGGAGATGTTACACAAGGTAACATGGAGAAAAAAGAAAAAACCGACAAAAGTAGGTCTCCTCAGAAGTACGGACAGAGATCAGGAAGTATTTTCACCACCAATATTTCTGATGTAGCCGAAAAGGAGACTCAAGAAAGCTTTGTCAAAAATATTGTTAATGATACATGTGCATTTTGCAGTATCTAGCATATTCTCGCCGAATGTAAAAAAATCAAAGAACTGCCACATAAAGAAAGAATAGACTTTTTAAAATCTAAAGGTTTATGTTTTCGCTGTCTCAAACAGGGTCATCTAAGTAAGAATTGTAAAGAGAGAATGAAATGTCAGACATGTTCTTTACAGCACCCAGATATCCTGCACATTCAAAGGAACAGTGGGGCAGTATTTAAAGCTATGGCCAGTGTGGCAACATCTACTGAAACGGAAACCGAGACTGGAACTTGTATCTTTATAGGGGCTGGAGAAGAATGCGCACTACAAGTAGTTCCTGTTAAGGTAAAATTCAAAAAAAGTGGGATTCAACAAAAGCCTGACGCGTAGAAATGATTCCACAGACAAAATATCTTGGTTTTTTGTAAGTTTAGTTAAGTTTTGAAGTAAAACAGTTCACACAAAAAGAAAAGATTAATGTTAAGAAAAGTTCAATTCTAAGCTTAATCTTGTTACATCACAAATCGTTACTTCTCACTTAACATTTCTGAACCATTTCAAAACGGTCAGAAAACTGTATGCTTATCCCATTTCTAAGCTTAAATGGGTCTTTCAAGTCCTTCTTTACTGGGACTTGTTCCAAACAAACTGAGCTTATTATCACACTGTTATTCAGTTATAGTAAGAAGGTTCTATCTCTTGCTAACTTATAGGGGGAAGAGACTATACCATAAGCTATGACTATGAAAGACATTAATATTCTATTCAAATTAAGCAAACATCAATGTGAGTTTAACTCAAAACTTTAACTTTCTAAGACTGGCTCTTACACAAATGATGTGTACTATATTATCTGCATCAGTACTGCAGTGGACACTAGACATACCTTTCCTACTTACTGTATTTATGTTGACATTTTGGTATTTACATGTTTATGTTACATGTAGCAACATTTCTTATTGTTTTCTAAGGGTAAACATAATGAGGCTATGGAAGCAATCATTTTATTGTACCCTGCTTCTCTTCCCGTGTTTATCTAATGGTAAATAAAGTGAATAGAAAGGCTGAAGTTCTTTGTAGTTTCCTGGATGATTTCACACTTTACTATTGAGGTGATTTTATCAGGACAGCATTTTTTGGGAATATGCTCTTTTCTGTTTCAAGGCCAGGTCTGAAATTGTGGTTTGGTTGAGCTCTATAGTCTTGAAATAAACTTTGATATCATCATCTCTAGACTGATATACAGGAAATACTTTCCAAGGAATGTCAGGAAAGGTTTTCTTCCTAGAATCAGTGCTGCAATAACTTCTGTTAAGACTTTTGACAGCTTAGATTTACTAAAAGATTTGCACAGCAGGCCCTTGTGTACGGAGTAAAAAAAGGTAGGTAGTCCATTTCTTGCATTTAATCTGCAGCTTCAATGTATTATCTTTGATGTATCAGACTCAGGTGCCATTAAATATGATTAAGAGGTTCATGAAATTCTGACAATAATGCAGTATTAAATTTAGCACTAAATCCAAGAGTTGGCTAATATACTGTATCAACAACTGAACTACATCCAAGATCCCCATTCCTTATGGCATGTTAAAGAATGACATGTTAATTACATTTTAAAGATGTACTAATATTGGAAATGTTTATAGAGTTACTCATACAATAAACAGGTATAGAAATCCTTTAAATGCCTTGAAATGAACTATCTTAAAAAATAAAGTATGAGACATTTAACTATTTAAATGTCATAAACTATGAGTTGACAGAAATGGAATATAGTTACAATAATATTAAAAAGAATACCATAACACTAGAGTTAGGAGTGCTGCTGTTTGCTTAAACTGCTTGGACACAAATTTAATTTCTGGTAAGGCTGGCTTCTTTGTACTGTTTGTCAGATATGTATAGGCGTTCTTTCTAAATGCCAGGTCCCTTCAATGAGGTTGAATGTAGATGAAATAGCATCCCTTACAGAGTTCTGCCAAAAAAGACAAACTATAATATTTATACAAGGCTTTTCTTACTTTGGAAAGCATATAAAATGAAACAATAAGTCCACTGAACAAGTACCACTCCATAAAATATTTATTGTAGAATAAACTTTAATCAACTTGGGAGTCTTTTGTCATACACACAACATGTAAACAAACATCCTACTAAAGCACACAATCTGAAATGTATCAAGTGTACCAAATTCACAGTAAAGTATCATCAACTAGGTTAAACATCAACTGAAAGCAACACATGCAAATAATTTATACATTGCATTGCACTACTCTAGGATTTTAATTTTCAAAATTAAATACAATACATTCATTCAGGCACAAAGAAAAATAAATGTGTGATATTCTCATGAGACAAAATGAGTTTTGTTTCTGTAACAGTTGATTCAATTTCTGCCTGAAGTAAACCAACATTATGACGAACTATGGAAAACAGTGGCATTCATTTTTTAAGTGTATCTGTAGTTTAACAAAAGTTGCTTTGCCATTTTTAGTGTCTGTACCATTCATTAACGCGTACACAGTAATAGGCTTTCTCATATATGCTAAAATACTTAATGCAATTATTTTTCAAGAAAAAAAAAAAGAAAATAAGTAGCTAGTAAGTCACAATTCTCTCAGTATCTGAACTTTATTTTAAGATGATGATATCTGACCTGCAAAAAGACATGTGCATTTATAAAAATACAATGTAACCAAGTGTTTTCTTATAAGTGAAATACTAGGATTCAGCAACTACAATAGGCTTGTATTGACAACTCTATATCTGAATATAACTAGCAACTGCTTCTGACTTTTGCCTTGTTTTATGTGTGAAAAAAACAAAAAAAAAAAACAACAACTAATGCAACCTAATCTCAGATAACATATTAGCAACCACTTTACAAAGAAATAAATAATAAAATCAATTTATGGAACATTCACCTGGATTCATTTTGTAAATAACTCTATATACTTAAAATACTTCAGTTGGTTGACTAACATAAAATGATTTAAAATCATCAAAATCAATTTTCATAGTTACTTTTAAAACCATTTTCTTTTGTGTTTTGCAGAATTTAACTCTCACTCTTTAAACACATTCTCCAAAAATTTGAAGCAAGCTTCTACATGTTAACCAGTTTTTAAATCATTTAGTAAAAGTGCAATAAAAAGCTTAATTCAATAAAGACATGCTCTAATTCCATGTAAGCGGCAGAAATATTCTAAACGTACTGAAAGAACTGATCTAAATGGGGATATTTAGCTTTATTTCCTGTTACAAAAAAAAAAAGACCTAATTAAAAATATAAATGTTCACAAATTGTGTGCCAGTGCAAATATATTTCAACAGCAGCTCACCAGGTCTGATCCAAAAGTATCTAAGCTATTGTTTTTGACAGCAGAAAATGTGCCACCATCAGTTGCACTGGTAAAACCATAAGGGAAGAACAACAATTTCAAAATAACTTTGTTAACCTACAGTTAAATTTTATATCAACTCCGCTCTGAAAATGGGAAAGACTGGAGTGATCTGTTATACTGTCCAAACACACAGAAAATGTAGGATGTGTGACTATATTATATGGTGCAACATGTTTGGGAGTTTAGTGCAACACTGCATGTGACCTTCGAGGCTGAAAGGATATCTTCTCCCAATTTACAATACTTTGAGGCTCAGTTTAAAACTTTATTGTGATGGCTCCATACATCCACAATAGGGTAGTCACCAACAACCTTGTTAGTGGCCTAAACTGTAAATGCAATAGTAGTTAACTTAACTATGGTGTTAATATTAAAGTGACAAAAAGAAGGGTATTTAATAATTGGGCAATATTGTTTTTCTATTAAAGCAAATGTCAAAATATGGCATATATACAGAGAGAGAGAGAGACACAGACACACACACACACACACTCATTCTCATCCCTTTAAGAAAATTAAAAAATAATGTTATTTAAAATAAACAGGCCTAGAAACCCAACCAAAAGAAATTATAATATTATAGCATCAAAATGCATTAATCTAAAACAAACTATCACACACAGCATTTCAATTTAGGAAAATATATTAAAATATAAAATCCTCAGGTCTTGGGATCTATATCATCACAGAGTCATGATCACTTTTTTTCTTTAAACAGTACATATCACATCAGGCAGCTTACATTATACAAGTTAGTGTTGCTGTCAAGTAAACTGCTTCAATTAATACCAAGTACAGGGACCACGTTAAACATGTTCAAAAGAGTCAGGAACTGAAAAGAAGGAGAAAGCCGACTATCTGAAGGGGACAAACTTTTTTTGTATTTGTTCTACTTTCTAGGATTTCTTCCTTAAAAAAACAGATAAATTAAAAAAATCCTACTGATTACAATTCATAATACAACAATGGTAACTAAATTAAAGTCAGGTAAGGTATCTTTGTACCATGGCAGTACAGAAATCATGTTTATATAACATTTAACCCAACAAACTATTTGCAGGTTTTAAAATTTGAATATTATTTAACAAGAGCCCTTTTTTTTTTTTAAAAGAATCTCATGAACCGTCTACATGTTTGTTTAATAGATTTTGGAATATCAATTCAAAAATAGAGTAATTACTTTATAATTACCTTTATACTTTTCCTATTCTTATGTAGATTACACTTAATCCAATGTACAGTATGTATTACTTTAAAAATTCACTTTAACATACTGTATAATACTATGCTACAGAAATGTTACAGTATGTACATTATTATTATTAATTGCTCATGGCTTTTGTTAACAATGGAGGGGTGTTGTTAATGATAAGAACCACTTAAATAATTGTATATTTCTTTGCCTTGTTTTATTTAGTTTTTTTACTTACCTATGGTAACGGCAAAAGTAACTGGGTTTACACTATGGTTTTTAACGAAAATTCTTTTACTTTTCCTATTAACTGAATAATTAGGTTGAGTCTTGTTTAGAAAGCTCTATAGTTATCTTGTCAAAGTGTTACTGTATATGCATTTATCCTTTATGCAAAAAAGCTTAAAAAAAATGGACTGGGTCCATTTTGGCAGGAATTCAACAGGTCTATAAAAATAGTTTAGCACAAGTGTAGGACGGCTTTGTTAATCTCTGGGTTTGTCCAGTCATTTCGTAGGTCATCCAAATGGTTGTCAAAATCAATCAGATTCTCATAGGACTTTCCCTCTAGAAGTACAGCAGTGATCTTCTGAGCTTCAGACCAATCCTCATAGCAATCACTATAAAACAAAAATGAGAAACAGAAAGAAAATAAAAAAATTTGATAGGTTGATGGGTACTAGCCTTGTCTGGTCCACAACATATTTGTCATTTTTTCCAGAAAACAAAACCACAAATCATTAGAAATTGGATATGCCTATATAAGAACATGACACAAAAAAGTAAAATCAGATGAACAGCATGAACTGCATACTACTTAATGTACTAATCTGAATAAACCCTGCCACTACTAGGAAATAAATTCAAGGCCATTTTCTAACTTCTACAGTAAGAGTTTCTTTTTTGAGCTTCTGGTTTAATACTCCCTTGAAGACAAGTAGACATGCTAATCAAACAATTAAAAATGCATCACTACTGCAAAGCACTTTCAACTACTGTATGAAAATATATTAAATAAACAGATGTTGTCGCTACTGCTTTTGTTTCTGGTTAATGGAAAATGTAAATGAGAGATAAACTGCCATTGACTACAAAAAGCATCTTCCATCTTTTAAGGTAAAATCCCAATGCCCAAAACAGAAGTAATATTGCAGCATTTGCTCATTTAACAGTTCTACCAGTTCCCATGTGTAGTGCATCTTGCATTATGGTTTATTTCACACACACACACATACACATATATATATATATATATATATATATATATATATATATATATACATATATATATATATATACACATACACACATACACACACACACACGGGGAAAGTATTTGATTCCCTGCTGAACAGTCTCTTAATTTTTATGGTAGTTTCATTTTAATGGAGAGACGATATCAACCAAAAATCCAGAAAAGTTACTAATTTAGCAAAAAAAGGGCCAACTTCAAGCACTGACTTTACACCACCTACAGGTATAAAACTAATTTCAACCAAATATGGTTTAAGGTGGATAAGAATTTGGAGGAATTGACACAAGCCCTTCCTATTAAGAATTTGCGACTCTTCTTTTCTTTGTTGGCCACCTGTATCTAATGTATGCATTATTAGCATAGGTACATGTTTGAACTGTGCACTTGAGAAATTATTAATTAAGCTTCTCTATTCACCATGTGAACTTTTCTTTATAAATTAATGTTCCGCATATAATACCAGTGTGCAGGCAAAGTAGGAGAACAGTTCCTGAACAAAAAAAGAAAAACTGTGCTGAACATCTTTCCTCATGTGGCAGAGAAGGTCAATTCAAAAGGACTGGAAAAAAGTAACACCTACACCTGCAATCAGCAGGAACAAAACCATAAGATTACCTACTTGATTCCAAGAACTAGTGACTGTAACACAGTAGTTAGAGACAAAGCCCGCTAATGTATTCTGGTTATTGGTACTGATGCAACTAAAAAAAAGAATGAACTTTTCTGAAAAATACTTTTTGCTGCTATAAGTTTCTCTTCCTAAATTCAGTAATAAAGTTCAAAGCAGCTTCTCTTTCTCTCACCCACACAAAGGAGCTGTGTTAAAGGAGGGGATTTATATATTAGTGAAGACTGGCTGTAAGTAAATCAACATCACCACAGTGCAGACAGCAGACATTCAATAACTAACTAAAGAATGTATCCATTTTGACCACATTAATTGAAAGATCAAAGTTCTTAAGTAAGGTGCTCTTTTCTATAGAAGAGAAAAACTCAACTTAGCTTGCGAAAGGTTATGTTGTGTTGTTTGATACTGTACTTCATATTATATATATATATATATATACACATACATATACACACACACACAGTGATCAGTTCCTGATTTCTTATTCTTTTGCATGTTTGTCACACAAAATGTTTCTGATCATCAAACACATTTAACCATTAGTCATATATAACACAAGTAAACACAAAATGCAGTTTTTAAATGATGGTTTTTATTATTTAGGGAGAAAAAAAATCCAAACCTACATGGCCCTGTGTGAAAAAGTAATTGCCCCTTGTTAAAAATAACCTAACTGTGGTGTATCACACCTGAGTTCAATTTCCGTAGCCACCCCCAGGCCTGATTACTGCCACACCTGTTTCAATCAGGAAATCACTTAAATAGGAGCTGCCTGACACAGAGAAGTAGACCAAAAGCACCTTAAAAGCTAGACATCATGCCAAGATCCAAAGAAATTCAGGAACAAATGAGAACAGAAGTAATTGAGATCTATCAGTCTGGTAAAAGTTATAAAGCCATTTCTAAAGCTTTGGGACTCCAGCGAACCACAGTGAGAGCCATTATCCACAAATGGCAAAAACATGGAACAGTGGTGAACCTTCCCAGGAGTGGCAGGCCGACCAAAATTACCCCAGGAGCGCAGAGACGACTCATCCGAGAGGTCACAAAAGACCCCAGGACAACGTCTAAAGAACTGCAGGCCTCACTTGCCTCAATTAAGGTCAGTGTTCACGACTCCACCATAAGAAAGAGACTGGGCAAAAACGGCCTGCATGGCAGATTTCCAAGACGCAAACCACTGTTAAGCAAAAAGAACATTAGGGCTCGTCTAAATTTTGCTAAGAAACATCTCAATGATTGCCAAGACTTTTGGGAAAATAAAATACCTTGTGGACTGATGAGACAAAAGTTGACCTTTTTGGAAGGCAAATGTCCCGTTACATCTGGCGTAAAAGGAACACAGCATTTCAGAAAAAGAACATCATACCATCAGTAAAATATGGTGGTGGTAGTGTGATGGTCTGGGGTTGTTTTGCTGCTTCAGGACCTGGAAGTCTTGCTGTGATAGATGGAACCATGAATTCCACTGTCTACCAAAAAATCCTGAAGGAGAATGTCCGGCCATCTGTTCGTCAACTCAAGCTGAAGCGATCTTGGGTGCTGCAACAGGACAATGACCCAAAACACACCAGCAAATCCACCTCTGAATGGCTGAAGAAAAACAAAATGAAGACTTTGGAGTGGCCTAGTCAAAGTCCTGACCTGAATCCAATTGAGATGCTATGGCATGACCTTAAAAAGGCGGTTCATGCTAGAAAACCCTCAAATAAAGCCGAATTACAACAATTCTGTAAAGATGAGTGGGCCAAAATTCCTCCAGAGCGCTGTAAAAGACTCATTGCAAGTTATCGCAAACGCTTGATTGCAGTTATTGCTGCTAAGGGTGGCCCAACCAGTTATTAGGTTCAGGGGGCAATTACTTTTTCACACAGGGCCATGTAGGTTTGGATTTTTTTCTCCCTAAATAATAAAAACCATCATTTAAAAACTGCATTTTGTGTTTACTTGTGTTATATTTGACTAATGGTTAAATGTGTTTGATGATCAGAAACATTTTGTGTGACAAACATGCAAAAGAATAAGAAATCAGGAAGGGGGCAAATAATTTTTCAATATTTGGACAGAAACAACTTTTTTCTAATTTTGGTTCTGTACATTACCACAATTAATTTTAAATGAAACAACTCAGATGCAGTTCAAGTGCAGACTTTCAGCTTTAATTCAGTGGATTGAACAAAAACATTGCATAAAAATGTGGGGCAACTAAAGCATTTTTTTTAACACAATCCCTTTATTTCAGGGGCTCAAAAGTAATTGGACAATTGACTCAAAGACTATTTCATGGGCAGGTGTGGGTAAGTCCGTTGATATGTCATTATCAATTAAGCAGATAAAAGGCCTGGAGTTGATTTGAGGTGTGGTGCTTGCGTGTGGAAGCTTTTGCTGTGAACAGACAACATGAGGTCAAAGCAGCCTTAAGCTGCGAAAACAGAAAAAACCCATCCAAGAAATTGCTACAATATTACAAGTGGCAAAATCTACAGTTTGGTACATCCTGAGAAAGAAAGCAAGCACTGGTGAACTCAGCAACGCAAAAAGACCTGGACGTCCACGGAAGACAACAGTAGTGGATGATCGCAGAATCATTTCCATGGTGAAGAGAAACCCCTTCACAACAGACTTTCCAGGGGTAGGCGTATCGATATCCAAGTCTACCATAAAGAGAAGACTGCATGAAAATAAATACAGAGGGTGCACTGCAAGGTGCAAGCCACTTACAAGCCTCAAGAATAGAAAGGCTAGATTGGACTTCGCTAAAGGACATCTAAAAAAGCCAGCACAGTTCTGGAAAAACATTCTTTGGACAGATGAAACCAAGATCAACCTCTACAAGAATGATGGCAAGAAAAAAGTATGGAGAAGGTGTGGAACAGCTCATTATCCAAAGCATACCACATCATCTGTAAAACATAGTGGAGGCAGTGTGATGGCTTGGGCGTGCATGGCTGCCAGTGGCACTGGGACACTAGTGTTTATTTATGATGTTACACAGGACAGAAGCAGCCGAATGAATTCTGAGGTGTTCAAAGACATACTGTCTGCTCAAATCCAGCTAACTGCAGTCAAATTGATTGGGAGGTGTTTCATGATACAGATGGACAATGACCCAAAACATACAGCCAAAGCAACCCAGGAGTTTATTAAAGCAAAGAAGTGGAAAATTCTTGAATGGCCAAGTCAGTCACCTGATCTTAACCCAACTGAGCATGCATTTCACTTGTTGAAGACTAAACTTCGGACAGAAAGGCCCACAAACAAACAGGAACTGAAAGCCACTGCAGTAAAGGCCTGGCAAAGCATTAAAAAGGAGGAAACCCAGCATCTGGTGATGTCCATGAGTTCATAACTTCAGGCTGTCATTGCCAGCAAAGGGTTTTCAACCAAGTATTAGAAATGAGCATTTTATTTGCAGTTATTTAAATTTGTCCAATAACTTTTAAGCTCCTGAAATAAAGGGATTGTGTTAAAAAAATGCTTTAGTTGCCTCACATTTTTATGAAAACCCACTGAATTAAAGCTGAAAGTCTGCACTTCTGTACAAAACCAAAATTATAAAAATGTTGTCTCTGTCCAAATATTTATGGACCTAAAAGTTTACTTGGAGGTTTTTGCAAATTTATTAAAAATTAAAAACTGAGAAATCATATGTACATAAGTATTCACAGCCTTTGCTCAATACTTTGTCGATGCACCTTTGGCAGCAATTACAGCCTCAAGTCTTTTTGAATATGATGCCACAAGCTTGGCACACCTATCCTTGGTCAGTTTCGCCCATTCCTCTTTGCAGCACCTCTCAAGCTCCATCAGGTTGGAACGGAAGCGTCGGTACACAGCTATTTTAAGATCTCTCCAGAGATGTTCAATCGGATTCAAGTCTGGGCTCTGGCTGAGCCACTCAAGGGCATTCACAGAGTTGTTCTGAAGCCACACCTTTGATATCTTGGCTGTGTGCTTAGGGTCGTTGTCCTGCTGAAAGATGAACCATCGCCCCAGTCTGAGGTCAAGAGCACTCTGGAGCAGGTTTTCATCTAGGATGTCTCTGTACATTGCTACAGTCATCTTTCTCTTTATCCTGACTAGTCTCCCAGTTCCTGCCGCTGAAAACAATCCCCACAGCATGATGCTGCCACCACCATGCTTTACTGTAGGGATGGTATTGGCCTGGTGATGAGCGGTGCCTGGTTTCCTCCAAACGTGACGCCTGGCATTCATACCAAAGAGTTCAATCTTTGTCTCATCACACCAGGGAATTTTGTTTCTCATGGTCTGAGAGTCCTTCAGGTGCCTTTTTGGCAAACTCCAGGCGGGCTGCCTTGTGCCTTTTACTAAGGAGTGGCTTCCATCTGGCCACTCTATCATACAGGCCTGATTGGTGGATTGCTGCAGAGATGGTTGTCCTTCTGGAAGGTTCTCCTCTCTCCATAGAGGATCTCTGGAGCTCTGACAGAGTGACCATCGGGTTCTTGGTCACCTCCCTGATAAAGGCCCTTCTCCTCCAATCGCTCAGTTTAGATGGCTGGCCAGCTCTAGGAAGAGTCCTGGTGGTTTCGAACTTCTTCCACTTACGGATGATGGAGGCCACTGTGCTCATTGGGACCTTCAAAGCAGCAGAAATTTTTCTGTAACCTTCCCCAGATTTGTGCCTCGAGACAATCCTGTATCAGAGGTCTACAGACAATTCCTTTGACTTCATGCTTGGTTTGTGCTCTGACATGAACGGTCAACTGTGGGACCTTATATAGACAGGTGTGTGCCTTTCCAAATCATGTCCAATCAACTGAATTTACAACAGGTGGACTCCAATTAAGCTGCAGAAACATCTCAAGGATGATCGGGGAAGCAGGATGCACCTGAGCTCAATTTTGAGCTTTATGGCAAAGGCTGTGAATACTTCATGTGATTTCTCAGTTTTTTTAATAAATTTGCAAAAACCTCAAGTAAACTTTTTCACATTGTCATTATGGGGGTGATGTGTATAGAATTCTGAGGAAAAAAATGAATTTAATCCATTTTGGAATAAGGCTGTAACATAAAATGTGGAAAAAGTTATGCAATGTAAATACTTTCCGGATACACTGTATATATACATACATACACACATACACTGTGACCTTCAGGGGGCACACCAGCCGCCCAAACCTAAAATAGACAGACATCAGGCTCAAGTTCAGCACTTCTTCCTTGCTCCCCACAGCAGAGCAGAACAGTACAGTAAAGTACAAATACGCAGTAGTTTCTTTTCTTTCTGCTCACTCTTGTCCTCCAGTCCTCCTCCGGCAACCTTAGTCTCTCTCCCTCCTGACTCTGGCTACTGGAGTAGTGTCTGCTGGCTTCTTTTAAGCTGCTCCCAGGTTTATTCCAGGTGGCTCATGAAGGAGTTCTGGAATCACTTCTGGGAATGGTGGAAGCCCAAAGTAGGACTCTGCAGCTCCCCCAGGTGGCTGCCATGGAAAACAAATAGGGTTGCAGCAAATTCTAACTCCGTGATGCCACAGAAATCCAAGGGGGCTGCCCTGTAGTTTTCCGGGGGTAATACTGCCCTGAGCCTGGTCTCTGCTACGGTTCTTTTATTCAGCTGGTGTCCTGGCTGGGCAGGGACCCTGGCCACCTACAAACACACATGCATGCAAATATCGATCTTCTATTTTCTCTTTGTTACGAATAAATACTACTAACTGGTCTATTTCATCAAGTGTGTGTAGTCTATAACCACATTAAAATTACAAACAGGGAAATTGAAAGTTATTTAATGTAGACTTTTATGAATCCGGTATCCCGGCTGGAAAGTGAAACAGAGATCCCTTACACATCCTACACCAGACAGAATTTGCAACTAGATGGTGGATTTATTTCAACTGCTACCTGTAAACTGTAATGCCAGTACTATTACATATGTACAGTTATTTGGACTTTTAATAATAAAACTCATTTTGTCCTGCATTTTATGTTAACTGCAAAAGGTGTTTCTACCTATTATCAGTATCTGAAAAGTAACACAAAAAAAAAAATTAAGAAAAATCCTACTTCTCGAAACGACTGCCCTGCTCTTTGGCTGACTCCTTAGTAGTTCAGCATTAGGTATTTGTAGTACAAAGTCAAAATATTCTTCCTTTAATATTAAATTTAAAGTCGTTTAACAATGTCTTTACATTAGCCTTGCCATATTAAAAACAAATTCAATTTATTTGCCTGTCCTAAAGTTCTTCCTGGATACTTAAGTCAGTTGCATACTTACATACAAGATATAATAAAGAAAAAAATGTGTTTTTAACATCGCTGAAATTTTACAGTGTAGTTTTAACTGTATGACCTATGATTAACTTCAGATTTCAACATTTTAAAGGTTGTCTTACAGCTTATCCAAAAAACAGTTCATGACTTAAAAAAATGAAAACATTACCTTTTACCTTATCATGAATGTGAAATATAGTAATCGCTTAATTAAGATCTACATAAAATAAAGTTATATCAATTCAATTGTCTACTTTTAAACCTGTTTAATCCAGTTTAAGGTCACAGAGATAGAATTTATGATTTCAGCATCAGTCATCAAATAGGAACCAACATCGGACAGTGCCTATCCATTTAAGATAACTTCTACTCACTTAATCATAGAGGGCCAGTTTAGCGTTGTCAGTTAATGTACCTTATGTCTTTATGATGTGGGATAAAAAATTTAGAAATGCACGAAATATGCATTTATGAAAAGTATCATCTGAAATTATGCTAGATAAATTATTTTTTGGCTTGATTTCTTATTTGAAGATAAGTTATCATTTTGCCAACATGCTGTAGCATATTGTACTTCATTGACTGCTCACTTTCATTTAATGTATACTTTTCTGGTAGGGACACAAGTAATTAAGCAGTCAACCATTCATCTATTAAAACAGGAAGGCAGAAGAAACAGAGTTTTAAAGTTTACACATAAATTAAATCCTAAAAAGCCATTAAAACAGTATAAAATAAAAAAGGCTGCCCACAAGTATCACAGACTTGATAAATTTAGCTGCAAAAAGCCTAAAGTAACACCTCCCATGATATCACAAGAAAGTATGTTAACCAGTGGCTTGAGCTAGAGCATGTTGCTCCAGGATTCTTTTGATCATATCTGGTTTTAAAAGGCAAGCTGTTAAACAGTCTAACTAAACATATAATTTGCTTTTTGTGTTGGTAGTTAAAAAAAACGCACATTATCCAAAATTTCACTGATAAATTATGGTGTGGCATGTTAATGAGATTATACCTGTCCTAAGCAGACCTCTACTTGAATGTCTTCCCCTGTGATTGGGTATAGAAACCAACAGAGTGTAAAAACCCTTTAAGTAATCAAAAACATTTCTTAATATGTTTCTGCTTTAAGGAAGTACTAAATTCCAAGTTTATCTGTCTAATTGCAGTTACTTACATGAAGATGCCCAAAAGTTGCATAACATATTCTACTTAAATAACAC
Source organism: Polypterus senegalus (assembly GCF_016835505.1). Classification (NCBI taxonomy): domain Eukaryota; kingdom Metazoa; phylum Chordata; class Cladistia; order Polypteriformes; family Polypteridae; genus Polypterus; species Polypterus senegalus. The sequence goes on from NC_053162.1 coordinate 85,916,910, forward strand.
TTTTACAAGATCATAAAATGAACCTAATAAACATCTCAAGTTCAACTGAAACAATTATGCCCCCTAAGTAATGTTACATCTTAAATATTTTCTTTAAATCATGATAAGTTTTTACTACATTACAAAAAGTACACTTACATGTTTGTATCTCTGCATTTCCATTTATTATCATGGTGCTCAAAGATTATAACTGCAGGCTCTAAACAATCCATGGAGAACTTGCTATTGTCCATCTGAAAAGAAGAAAAAAAAGAAAACAAGTCATTCCTGTTCAAATAAAGCGAAGAAAGTCATCAGTGCTTGCCACTTCCCTCCACTTTTGCATGTGACATAAAATAGTTTAAATACTCTATCTTTAAAGATTCTAATATTTTTTTCAATTAAGCCTAGTTTACTAGCAAGTGCAGTAAAATATTTCTAGTATTAATCATAAAGGTAAATTTTCATAATGCAAATAGCAAATTCAAATGATCCTATTTGTTCTTGACAACCTCTACCCACCTTCCTATTATTTTCCAGATCACATTCTCATGACCTAACCCATTTAAGGCCTCAAGCAGAATTTATAAAAATTTACTGTGCCTAAGTTAAACATTAAAAAATTAGCGGGATTAAAAACCTTCAGCTACCTGATTTAATTTGAAGCCAATTATTGCCATTAATAGTAAACTTCCTTGGCACATCATCTTATTCACATAATTTATTAACATTAAGAATCTTTACTGGCATGTTTATATTCAAACAGTCTCTGTTCTTTCTTCAGTTAATAAGATACAAATAAGTAAACCAACAGCCAACATGCTCTCAGTTAAATGTATGTTGTTCAGCATAATGCACATCAATAAACATTTTTTTAAAAGAAATAAGAGGTCAGTACTTCAGTTTTTCAGAAGTCCACATACATGTTGATGATATCCTCAGAAAATGAATATATAAAAATGTCTTGTTAGTTAGGATTGGTGTGACAAGGCATCTATTTAAATATGTCCTAAGAAATGTCTTCTTTTAGAAGATTTTTTTGGAGCACCTCTTCACCTCCTCCTAACCAACCCCCATCAACAAAGACCAGTATTCTTGAATTAAGTGTTTGCATTCCAACGGCACATGCTGGAGTTAACACTAGCATATGTCACTTAAAATAAGTAGGGAAAAAACAAATTACATACCATTATCAGAGCTGCCTCACTAAAATTTTCCGCAATTCTAGCAGCTACTCTCTCTGCAACTTGATTTGGTCTACAATTAAAAAAATACATTTATGAATACACAGAAATTAACTGAAAAATTAAAAATGTTTACTAAATGGTAAGCCTTCAGATGTCACATACCTATGCTCCTTTACTCGTTCATTTGCTTGGTAATATCCAGCAATCACATATTTGTTTTCCTTACACCATGTATCAATCTAGAATACAAAATTTAATATTAGAGCAAATAATTTTACATGTTCTGAGAAAAGTAACAATATTCCCAAGTTTACAGAAGAAAATTACATACTGGCATCTGTGGGCGGAAGGCTGGAACAGAGCCTGGATGGGGTGCCAGGCCGTTTCAGGGTACAGTTAAGCACACACCAACAAAGGGACTATTTACCAAAACATGTCTGTCTGTAGTAACATGGGAAGAAGTACCAGTAAAAACACCCAGGCAGATATGGGGATAATATACAAACTACACACATACAGATCTGAGTTTAGGATTCATCCCAGGATGCTGATCAGTTAGGTAGCAGTGCTGTCCTTAGAGAAATGTGGTAATCACAAATTGGTAACATGAAATCCTGGGATAGTAACACAGAATAGAAATAATAAATATGGATTAAGCACATGTGTGATTTTGCAGCTATAAAATGTCTACAACCCACATCATAATCCAAGAACAGAATCAGCATCCAGTCCTTCATAAACACCCAAGCAATTACAGATTAACTTTCTTTATGAGGCAGGGTTTTCTAAAAACTACAGTGTTAGTCTGTAAACCACAACAAACACACACACCCCATCTTTTTTCTAGGTACAAACTATTATGCCTGCACATCTTTGTGGATATAACAGGAAAACCCACTATGACAAGAGGAGTCAAACTCCATTTGATCCCAGAGGGCCACAATGACTGCAGGTCTTCATTTCACCCATTTACTCTGCTAATTAGATTAGTTAAACTTCATTTAATCTAATAATCTAAATATTATCTTCCATTTACTGGAAATATGATCGATAAAGTCAACTAACTTTAACGAACGTTTTCTTAGAAAAGAAATTGCTCAGAAAAGTTCTAACTTCAGTTTGTAAGAATTTATCAGAACTACTCACATGGCAACAAGTATACAATGCAACAATGTGGTAAAGTAAATTTAAATAAGATACCCTCCCGTTTTTGACATTAAAAAGGCAATAAACTCATAAAGCATAATTAATTACTATTGGTTTGCATTTTCGGAGATATTAACAAATAAAACCTTACAATGACTTACCAGACTCAGAGCTACTTCCAGCATCGGTGCAAGCGCCAAGGAGCCGTGAAATAAGGGGATACAATCGACAAAAATTAGCGGCTGGCCCTCTTTCCGCTTGAGCTTTTCGGCGACCAAAAGCCCGTTTACCGCACAATGGGGATACTTGGCAGCATGAAGTAACATCTTGCAGTAAGCCTGAGTAGACAGCTTAATAACAGTCATGATCTGCGGTGTAGCAGTAAGTCAATTTAGGCGAGCAGATTATTAAAAGGAAGAAGCGGATTTTTTTTCAGAAGCGGTGCAACGCGAAGCGCATCACTTATAAGGTAAAAGCTTGCTTATTTCAGCAGTCGAAAAAGTACGCAAATTTTTTCTGCACTTGTACTACTGACTAGAAGAACGCCTACAGGTATTATCTGCGTTGTCCGAAAGATGGAGTTATCTACATGAAAAAACACTCTTCTTATAACACAACTGTGCGCTCTCGCATTTCACGGAGTATTCGCGGCTAAGGCACTGAAGAAGAAGAGCAGCACAGCAAACCTCCTGTCTCGTTCGTCAATGAAACTGGCGCAGTCGTGTTCTGTTACGGAAGTTGAAGCGCCAAGTATTACTAATCAGGCGACTACTCTTCATCAACATTAACACGACAATGTGTTATGTGCATCTCTATTACCGCCGCTGTCCATTGTCAGTCATGCTGCTTTCACCGGTACCGTAAAGCCTTAAAAAGGATATACAAAAATAGCAGACTGTACGACAAAGTCACTGTCGCCATTGTGGCTCGGGAGCAGGGCTTTCCTGAGAGATCACAAATGGAACCTTTCGAGCCAAAATGACTGTCAAAGATCATCAGTTTCTTTCGTAACTGCAACGCCATCAACGTCGCAAATCATGCAACAAATGTTTAACATTTTTTCGTTTCATATGATAAACGTATGAGAATATTGTTGATACAGGTAATATATAAAATAGGTGGAAAAAAGAAGCACATGACGTAAAAGTCTCCGCCCGCCAACCCCTCCTCCCGGTCTTCCAATTTCCCATCGTGCCTTCACAGTAAGCCGCTTCCTCTTGTGGTCTGTCGGCTTTCTCTAGCAGTGGCGGCAGGTATGGCTTGTTCTGTTTGATACAATATATTATTTATCCTTAACTGTTAATCACTATTTTTACATTGTGCGATCGTTAGTAAGACTCTGGACTTAATGGGGAATTTGAAATTTTGTTTGTATTTACGTTTAAAACATGAACGTTTTATGATGGTTCTTGGCTTGACATTGACGGCGACTGCAGAGGAGGAAGAAGAAGCAGGGAGCTTCTGGAAAAGGTTGACTCAGTGTAGGCCAGCGGCTTGTAACCTAGCTGGCAAAGTGAAACCATGTTGTGCATATTATGCATATCGATAATGTTACGTATTCACGTTTCCTATACAAGATCAACGCTTTGTTCCGGTTTCCCCATTTTGTATTGTAGCTATGGAGAACTTACAGGTCATGCTGACCTTGTGGAGGCAGCGACTACCGTTAAGCCAGGCGATATGTAGTGCGCCTTATCGATCGTGTCTTTATTACCTTTTACATCCAACATTGGTGAAATATTAATATTTTAGCCCCAATATGGCACATGGACATGATTGAGAGTAATATATTCTATATCACTGGAGGGGACATTTTGAAATCGTATTGATTTAGAGGCGGTAACCCCAGTCTAGAAAAGTAGTTTTCTGTTTCACTCATGTACTGCTGTTGGCGGAGCTATGGATTGGGGAAAATAGTTACCGATAGTAGAGCGTTCATTATAATTAAGTTTTTATTAGATATATTGGAATGACCAATATATCTACACAGAAGAACATATTCCACTTCAATTCTCATTAGTCCCTTACCCTGTTTTCGGTAAATAATTATTCACATTTATATATTCATATAAATTTATGTTATAACTTTATATACTGAGTATATAAACAGTCTTTTTTTGTTTTAAGGTGTGCTTATCAGAACTAAAGCATCTTCTAGTACAGGTGTCAGATTTATAAAATTGTGTACGTACAAAAAAAAACTCAATGTGCGTACGTGACTTTCCACAAAAAAGTTGAGGTTTATAAAAGAAAACCTGACAGGAATACATTTATGACAACTCTGACCCATGTGTACTCAATATTTTGGATAAATTGGGAAATGACACCCTCGATAAAGTAGCAAAATGCAATCAAACCGCTCATACGCATAATAATACACATCACCAACCCATTATTATAATGTGTGTTGATGGGACAAACATATCACTCTTTAAAAGAGATGAATGTGATGTATAGACTATATTTTAGTCACCTTCTAAGAGAGCAGCACTCTGTATTTGAACTAAAGAACCTTTTTTGTTTTTTTTTTGGTCAGTTATTAACTTCATGTTACATCTCTGGGAACTGGGAACTAAACAAAAGGTCAGGAATGCAGTGCAGGAAGCTATTAACTGACTGGACAGGTGCTATGTCCAGTTTTTTATGGTGTTGGTGATCATGCAGTACATAAAATATGTTTTTTCCGACATAAAAAAGGCAATTTGTAGCAGTATCTTGTTCTCCTAATGTAATCATAGAACTTTACTGCACTCTTATTGCAATTATGGCATGTAGCGACAATGATGCCACTCTTGTTAACTGTGATAAGTGACATTTGCTTAATGCACAAGTCATCTATGCTTCCAAGATGAGACTGACAAACGTGTTTCAGTGGCCTCGGTCAACCCATAATTCATTTATTTTGAGGCAAAGTAGCTTTGACAGGCACGGTTGTACTGTATGTGGTGGCTAACTTATTGGTAAGGTAACAGGTTGAACCCTCAGTTTTTCATATGGCTTATATTATTCATTGTAACAGCAATCGTGTCATTTTATGTGCCAGCCAATAGCAGTTAACCTGCTCAGACGGTGGTGCATTATGCCTTTCCCTGCCCATCAGAATGTAGAGGAGAAACGCTATAATTCTGTGTATAATCTCTCTGCATACAGTGTGATACGTTCTCTAACTTGGTTGTGGTGCTGTCTCCTCCCTGCAGACATCGCTACTTTGCTCAGGTTCCTCCATACTTAATCTGCTATAAAAGTTATTTTGGTATTTGAAAAGTTATTTTTCTGTTTATTATTAATGCCACTGGTAATTATGATTACTTTAACTTGTTACTGGTATTGAAACAGTAATAGTGTACAGCAACAGTCAGTTGACAAGTCACTTAAAAAGACTCCATATTTGTGTTGCATGTGCACCAAACACATTGCTAATGTTAGAAAGAAACATAACCTGTTGCAAAGGGGAAAACCTTTCTGTACACTTATTATACGCTGGCATTTGAAGACCTCAAATGTGAACGATATGTTGTCACAGGTGCTACAAGTGCTCTTATTTTGTTTAGCATTGCAATGATAGTGTAGGAGTCAATGCAGGCTTAAAAGAATTGGCAGCTATGTCCCGGAAAATATGAATTGCAGAATACCTATTCGAAATAAATTATATGTCACACCCTATCAAAAGGATAGAAGTTAAGAGAGTTGATAACAAAGATCCACTGGAGAGGTAGATTTCAGTACTCAACACACCTGTATCAACACATTTGCTTAACAACCCAGCAGAAGAAAGACAGAAAGACAGATGCACAGTATCCACCTTCTGATTGCACGTCTAAAACAAATAACTAAAAGGAGTTAACGTTACTGGCTAACTGAAAATGCAAACATGCCAGAATGTCTGCAGCCTTGTAACACTCACTCACAGCCAAGTATCTCTCACTTTTGAATTGATAAAGCAAATTTAGCTTTTTATTTTCTTTCAGCATTGTTTTTTTTTGGTTTTTTTTTTCCCCTCTTCCTAAATCTCAAGTTTCTCTTTTTAGTTTAAAACACATGGACTAGAGAAAGTGGGTGTTTCAGGAAGAAGTCCTACTGCTGTAGCCTTTGTAGTACAGGATTTCTCTGCTGTTCACTACAGAATTTTTACTGGGTTGCTCCAGTGTTTTCTCATTCAAGAATCACGTCTGGCCCCATGAGACTATTTCACATTTAATGCTATGGTTTCTCGTCCTTGCTTTGTAGACTTGTTCCATAATTTCACTTATTGCGTACTAGTATGTGAATGTGTGAGCAGATCCATTAAAGCTAAAGTGGTGAAGGGAGGTTAAGTACAACTGTCTCATGTGTGGGTGATAGTCTTGTGCTTCTGGTTCTTTTATGACCTGTTGTGTCATATTCCACCCTTTGTTCATCATTCTGGCAACCTCATAAACTGGCACTCCAAGAACTGCAGAATTTAGGTGCATGACACAGTGAAAACCCAGCACATGTCATTACATCGGACGTCATTTCTGCTGTGCTGCCTTAGCGACCAATGAGAATGCATTAAATCTAAGCCAGGCTTTAAATTGGGTTCATGACAGTTTGGTGCACTATAAGCAGCTGTCTTTAAAAGGAAAACAAAATTTAAAGATTGTACATGGAAAAATTAGGTCTTTTATTTTTAACAAATTGCGTTTGATCTGTAAAATATTGCATGGACCAAAGATCCGAAATATCTGGTACTTCCCCAAGCTTTGCCTTTTGTAGTTTGATTTCTTTACTAGTCAATGAGGGGGGGAAGTGGATCTTCTGTTGAGATGCACAGCATAGTGAGAATGACATGTTCCTTGTTTTCATTTAAAGCAGAGTTTTCAAGTGGGAACTGTTATTTTAACAAAAAATGAGCACCATACAAATGCATACTGTACGTATGAATTATACAACGTGTTCCAAAAAAAATGTTTTTCTATATAATTTTTTGTTAAAGTACTACTTTAACGCATTTCTTTTGCCTTACACAGCATACACAGCCTATTTGTCCCCTGTTTCTAACAGCTTGAATATTATTTAAGTACTTGATTTGAAGTCCTATTTATTAGCTTACTGCAACAGCCTTGCACATCATGCTTGTGCCTTGTGAATATTGTATGTGACATTTTTCAGGATGGTAATTGTTGGTACTTTTTTCCATCCTATTCTTTTATATTCTCTGTCTGTATTGTCCCTGCATGTATCCACCATGCTGTTAAGACAAAGTCTTACTACATGTGGGTGTACCTGGCCAATAAATTGATTCTCGTGAAAGAACAACATTTTTGTGTTACCTGTTGATTGTGAATATGATTGACTGTAGCATCAGGCATTTATACAGTTGCCTTGAGTCAGTATATTATTATCAAGCAGGGTCATTTTTGCTAAATCGCTTGTAATTTGACCTCTCCAAATTAGAATCATTGCTGTTATTGAACTATCTGGAGTATAAACACGTTTGGTCTCTTTGTAAAGGTAACATTCTCTAGTTTCACCCTTAGTAGTCAGAATCACTGTAGGTGTGACTGATCAAAAGTTATGCACATTAGAACTCGCAGAAAAAATGAATTTTTTTGTTCTCGCCTAAGTTTTTTTTTGTGAAAATAAAGGCCTCTATAGCTGCAGTAGGTAGGTGGGGACAGAAACACACTATGTACCAACAGAATAACTTGTTGACTACTCACATTTCAAATTTGAAAAGAATACCTGTAAAAATGACATTTTTACACCAGTTTTTATGTGGGCATGTCCAGGTGCTTTTTAGAGGGACCTATGGTTTATCCATTATCCACATTTTGGAACGTATGGAAAAAGTGTAATAACTTTTGAATGCTTCAACCCACATATATCAATGAGGGCTCTACTGAAAGCTTACACCTAAAGGAATCTATATCTACACACAGTGTCACTCTATTAGTTATGGAAATTCATGTTCCATAATAAAAACAATAAAAAATACACATTTCAATATAAAAATAGTCAAAACAAGTCTTATGGGCCAAAAATATATATATATATATATATTTTTTATTTTTACTTTTTTAATAAAATGCACACAAACTATATACATTTTTACAAACTGTTACAACACAGCTCAGCGTTTTTCCATGTGCCACTGATTGTAGCAATCCCAGCAGGCAGAAAGCACAAGGGCGTGTCACATGTCGCTCTCTGCCTCAGACATATCCATTGTCCGATTGATCACTGTGACGCCGCGTACATGCGTCTACAACTTAATCAAGAGTGTATTTATGTTTATCCATATTTAAAATGCGAAAAAACTAGGTGAAATCACAATAAACAACCACGCACCAAGTCTGCAGACTGGCACAAATGCCAGCTTCGCGCAGCTACGATCGATTTTGTTTACAAGTTGGTATGGCAAGTTACATATCGGCGTGCTCAGCTGCTCATTGGCTGTAAGTTTGGAGTGTCACTCACAGCGTCCAATCAAACTGGTAGATTCTACCAGGGTTTGGAGTTGTGCGTCATCGTTCAGCTGTCTGTGACACTCGTTGGCTATACGAGGTGCCAGTCACCCCCAGACCCTCGTGAATTGGCCAACTTAGGTGTCAATCAGAAGCTAACACTTCCGTGTAACATGCTTTAGCATGGTTATTGCCGACAGAAACAAATTACATCTGATATGACCAATAGAAATGAAAAAAAATGTCAGAGCTAGTCTCGAGTTAATAAACGTTTTCTGGAGTTTTTGTCCCTTTGAGGATCTATCGTGTGTTTTGGACCTAATCGTTTTACTGGATTATATTCCCTGGAGCCTTACGGACAGAATGAGATCAATATTTCTCGGAAATATTGATGTTTGACTTGCAGAGAGCCTTCAAAGGTAGTCAAAGGTAGGAAAAGTCAGCTCTTAAAAGTATTTACTTCTCTGTAAAAAAGGATTTAGTGTCAGTGCTGTGGTTGTTGTGTGTCAAAATGGTTTATATCATCGGAAAGACGAGACTCTGAATTTTCATTTGATGTGTAGTATGTCGAGGTGCATGACAGAGGGGCATGCACACATGGCTGTGACATGATTGTGACGTCGTCCAATCGTCGTTATGTACCGGGACCGGTACGTGTGCATGTTAAGTGATTAGATTCAATCTTACTATACAGAAAAACATTATAACGAAGACTTAAAAAATGAAAAACGAGTTAGCAGCAGCCAGTAAGCTTACACTTATAATTAGCTTTTGAACTGCTCTAACCAAAAAAAATTATAATGTGACAATAGTTACATGAAGACTGAAAGCTGAGATCGGTGCTACCACAGGCACAATTTTCCACATAGACATACTGCTGCCATGTAGACCTTGGGGCTTACAGGGAGATTATTTGCTGGTGTTAATGATGTGCAAAATATTATGTGCATTAATTCAATCACCCCTATTTCTGTGAACTAGGATTAAGCATGTAAGTGATGGATTTTACATGTACTATGCCTTTGGTTGTTGTCCCGATAATTAACACCCTACACACACAAGTGATTTCTGGGCATATTGATATGCTCCAGTTCCATGAACAATCCTGAATAAAACTTTGTTCAGTTATGTAAATAGTTTGTGACAACTTTTTTTACTTAAAAAAATCTTAAATACACAATACTTGCAAAGTAAAACCTTTTTTAGGGGTGAAATTTTTCAGAGGACATGTAAAACAGAGGTCCTCACTCTATGTGGTCATAAAAGATCCCTGGGCATCCTTTGTAAAGAGCATGGTGTATCCAGATGTCCAGGCTAAATTGCCCTCAGTGGCCTAGTCATTCTGGGCCCCTAATTATTACCTCTCTAATTGTCCCTTTCTCTCTCACTCACTCACCACTTCACCACCTAATAGCTAATGTGTGGTGGCTGCTGTCGCATCATCCAGATGGATGCTACACTTTAGTGGTGGTAGAAGTGGCTGCCCACTCACTATGAAAGCGCTATATAAATGTCTCCAATCAACCTACAAGAATGTGTAGAGTGTGGTCCGATGGACTTGTGCCTCATGTGGGTTTGTTACTATCTTGCATTTATTTTTGCTGGTTTAAACTCTAGCTCCCCTTAGTCTTGAAATGGACAGATGGAAACTCTTAATTGCTGCACTGGTCAGCAGTGCAGTGAACATTTTTCCATGTTTACTGTAAATAATTTAAATTTGTAAAGTGCACTGATTTAGTAACAGCTATTTTATATATTTACTTACAAATTGGAGCCTGTCAGAGGGCTGTTTATATACAAAACTGATGGTAGTTAGCAATAATTTTGTGAACATACTAATGCAGAATTGCATAATAAATATTGATGTAGAACGGTACTATTGTACAATATACGTACACGATATAATTTGCTTTTTAAAGAGTACTATCTTATTTTAAGAAGCTTTTTGAAACAAGATGGTTCTTCTGTTTTTGCAAATTGCATTTTTCCGTAATTTTCAATTCATTTTACTGACCTTGTATCTTAATGCCTAAACATGAATATATACAGTGCATCCGGAAAGTATTCGCAGCACATCACTTTTTCCACATTTTGTTATGTTACTGCCTTATTCCAAAATGGATTAAATTCACTTTTTTCCTCAGAATTCTACATACGACACCCCATAATGACAGTGAAAAATGTTTACTTGAGGTTTTTGCAAATTTATTAAAAATAAAAAAATTGAGAAAGCACATGTACATAAATATTCACAGCCTTCACCATGAAGCTCAAAATTGAGCTCAGGTGCATCCTGTTTCCCCTGATCATCATGGAGTCCACCTGTGATAAATTCAGTTGATTGAACATGATTTGGAAAGGCACACATCTGTCTATATAAGGTCCCACAGTTGACCGTTCTTGTCAGAGCACAAGCCAAGCATGAAGTCAAAGGAATTGTCTGTAGACCTCAGAGACAGGATTGTCTCGAGGCACAAATCTGGGGAAGGTTACAGAAAAATATCTGTTGCTTTGAAGGTCCCAATGAGCATAGTGGCCTCCATCATCCATAAGTGGAAGAAGTTTGAAACCACCAGGACTCTTCCTAGAGCTGGGGCATCTAAACTGAGCGATCGGGGGGAGAAGGGCCTTAGTCAGGGAGGTGACCAAGACCCCGATGGTCACTCAGTCTGAGCTCCAGAGGTCCTCTGTGGAGAGAGGAGAACCTTCCAGAAGGACAACCATCTCTGCAGCAATCCACCAATCAGGCCTGTATGGTAGAGTGGCCAGACGGAAACCACTCCTTAGTAAAAGGCACATGGCAGCCTGCCTGGAATTTGCCAAAAGGCACCTGAAGGACTCTCAGACCATGAGAAACAAAATTCTCTGGTCTGATGAGACAATGATTAAACTCTTTGGTGTGAATGCCAGGCGTCACGTTTGGAGGAAACCAGGCACCACTCATCATCAGGCCAATACCATCCCTACAGTGAAGCATGGTGGTGGCAGCATCATGCTGTGGGGATGTTTTTCAGCGGCAGGAACTGGGAGACTAGTTAGGATAAAGGGAAAGATGACTGCAGCAATGTACAGAGACATCCTGGATGAAAACCTGCTCCAGAGCACTCTTGACCTCAGACTGGGGCGACCCTAAGCACACAGCCGAGATATCAAAGGTGTGGCTCTAGGACAACTCTGTGAATGTCCTTGAGTGGCCCAGCCAGAGCCCAGACTTGAATCCGATTGAACATCTCTGGAGAGATCTTAAAATGGCTGTGCACCGACGCTTCCCATCCAACCTAATGGAGCTTGAGAGGTGCTGCAAAGAGGAATGGGCGAAACTGGCCAAGGATAGGTGTGCCAAGCTTGTGGCATCATATTCAAAAAGACTTGAGGCTGTAATTGCTGTCAAATATGTATTGAGCAAAGGCTGTGAATACTTATGTACATGTGATTTCTCAGGTTTTTTTATTTTTAATAAATTTGTAAAAACCTCACGTAAACTTTTTTTCACGTTGTCATTATGGGGTGTTGTATGTAGAATTTTGGGGGGAAAAAATGAATTTAATCCCTTTTGGAATAAAGCTGTAACATAAAATATGGGAAAAGTGATGCGCTGTGAATACTTTCTGGATGCACTGTATGTTTAAATTTTTGCTGCTTTGATTTGTAGAGTCTCTCCCTACAAGATTGATTACAGTGGATTAGCATTATCATTGTATTGTTCACAGCTGCTTCATAGTTAGGCATGCTGTTAACCTTTGCAGTTTATGAATAAGAAATCACATTGACTATGCGCCTGTTTACTTACCTTTAATGAAATTCTCAGCTTTTACTCACTGGAGTTTGTCTTATTTGGAAGATAACCAAGCTATTGAGTTAGTGCAAATATTTTAACTTGGTCTATTGCTACCATGTTGCAGTGTGCAATTTCTTGTTGTGGTGCATGTCAGGTTTCCCATCTGCAGTTGTTGATCTCAGTAAGAACAATAAGTGTTCATGTACCTTTTTCTTTTAAACAGAATGATGGCATCACGGGTAGTTAGTCTCCTCAGCAAGCGAGCAATTTCAACCTCTGTTTGCATGCGTGGTCATGGTAAGTTCTGTGTTCTTTTTCATTGGAAAAATGTGTCTGTGTTATCACTGTATTATACATACATACATAGATACATAAAACATGCTTGTAAGTAGTGTTAGATGGTTTTGTAGCTATATGGACTATTGAAAATGTTATACTATATTTCATCTTATTTGATATAGTTAGGTCGGTTAGTTTCATTTCCTTTTCATGAGCTGCTATAAATATGGTCTGATAACACATGCTTGTAAAAGTATGAGATTGCTGTTCCATATAATCCACATTTATAGTAAAGATGCTGTAGATGTTTTCATTAAATGTATTTTAAGATTTAAATTTTTGAAACTAAATATTCTTTATATACTTGGATATATTGGAGCACATATATTAACATTTATGTGAATTGTTCATAAAGTGGACATAATTTTAAAGTTTCATTAGTGAAAAGAATGCAATCAAGTCATTCTAGAATTATACTGACAGTAAATATATAATAAATGAAATTCAATTGTGTATGGGATTTTTTGCAAAAAGAAATATCCAGTGTACTATATGTGGTAAAGATATGCTATCATATTGGCTTGCCAGCACAATTAATTCACTTTGGAAGATACTTGAAGGAAAATTAAAAAATAAATATTGCAAACCTGAAATTTCCATTTAATTATTGATGACAAATTCGCGAATAGGAGGGTCCCCGAATTGTAAACCTACAAATCATATGGGCTGACTTGTACACAGCAGCTTAAGTCCTGATCAAAGAGGTAGAAGGAAAGAATATATTTTAATATATTTTGGTATATTCTTTTTCTATTTTTATTTTTTGCTTAATGATGACATCATTGCGTAACAGTTGAACTGATTACTTATTTAATTCTTCATTAGAACAGGTGTCTTCTCTCAGACATATATTAGCCTGCAATATACAACAGTTTAGTGCATTAGTAAACATATTTACAGTAACTTTGTTTATTTAGATGGCAGATTATCAGTGGGATTAGCTTTTCTAGCCTGTGGTAGAAAACGGAACCATAGCTCAACAAAAATGTTTTTTATGATTGTGTAGTACATTTGACCAGTCACCATTTATGCCATCTGTAATTCTTCTGTAGTATAATCACACTTTGTGCAAGAGAGAGAGATCAGAAACCATCACACAAAGTGATTGCTTCTACAGTTTTCTATCTGATGGCATCAGTTTGTGCAATCAGAATTTGAAACTACATTAAATAGAAAGCTGTCTTCAAACTTTATCAACCGGAGATATCAGGTTATGGAGCCATGACCCAACAACCTATCATATTTGACAAGTGGGAGCGATGCAAGCCATTGTGGGGCTGCACAGGCAAAAACAGAAACTTGTCTACTTATACTATGATAACAGAAGCTATCAAAGACAAAATATAAAAATATATAAATAGGATGTTCTTGAAGTAATGCTTAAATATGACCACATTATATAGTAGTCTGAAAAAAGCTACAATGTATCAGTGCAAGTGGAAGGAGTCAATGTTAAATTTGGTTTTGAGTCATCAAACTATAGTGCACATTTGAATTTATTTAGAATTCAGGTGTGAATGTGACAGCCATATATGCAGGAAAAGAACACGTTTTTTTTTTTTTTCTTATCTTTTTTTACATTGTTCATTCAGAAAATATCTGATTCAAACACCTTCCCCAAATATTTGGGTTGCAAGAATTTCACAGATGTTGTGTCACTTGTTTTTTTTTTTTTCCTTTCCCAATTGCCTACATACATTAATAATGGATTATTAAAAATACTGTTGATCTCGGTAAAGACATTCTAATTTCAATTGTATTGTTTGGATCAGTTTAAGATATGTGTAATTTCTAATTTTCTGTTTAATGTTGCAAATGCATTTTTCTCCTTGTAGATCCATGAATGCAACTGTTTTTGTTTTTAATAAGTGGATTTTTTTGATAGAAGTAAACCTAATTGTTTATCTTCCATTCCTAATTAATCGCAGGAGTTGCAAAAGTAGAAGAATATTCTCTTCCATCTTATTTTGATCGACGTGAATCCCCACTGCCAGACATACGATTTGTGAAGCACCTGACTCCAGAGCAGCAGTCTCTTAAAGCAAAAGAAAAGGGATCATGGGTGGCACTATCAAATGAAGAAAAGGTTGAATGTATGTAAAAATACTCACTACTGTTAAGAAAAGTCCATCATTCCTATAGTTAACAGACATAAATGTATTGCTTGAGACCTTAGTAAGACATGACTTTTAAATAGATAAAAAGTAAAATAAATAAAAAGCTGATTCATTTTTTCACCAGCCTAATGAATGAAAGAAGCAATAAAATACATCTATTTTTCTATGAGGTGTTTCTCAAAGTATTTAATTATTCTGATTTGCTGCATTTATAACCTTTCATCCCTTTTTCAGTGTACCGCATTAGCTTCAACCAGAGCTTTGCTGAAATGAACAAGGGATCATCAGAGTGGAAATCTGTTCTTGGTGGAATTCTGTTTTTTATGGGCTTTACTGGCTTTGTAGTCCTCTGGCAAAAGCACTTCAGTGAGTTTAATACATTTTTTTTTTATCTCCGTAATTATTTATTCAGAAAGATTAATCCATGTAGTAGCTGATCGCTTAACTGTTACTTCTATTTGTTACTAAATTTATTTGAGAAAAAAACAGTATAAACATTTTAAATAAAATTTTAAATTGTAATGAACTCATCACTGAGGCCTTAATGAAATTAATATGTAAAATCACAACTGGTACAGTTTGCCGTAGGATCTGTCTTTGATTTTTGAGCAATATAACAGTGCTGATAATTGGTATTTCTTTTTATTTGTATTTTGTATTTCTTTAACTGATTCCACCCTATGTTTTCCAAAGTAGCAGAGATCCCAAAATTTCTAGTTTAGATGTACAGATTTGTCTTTCTTACAATGTTTGGTACTGTCTATTGGTTTTAACAACATATAAATGTTCTTGTTAAAGTGAACATGGCAGTTGCCTAGATTAGGTATCCTGATAGCAAGAATGAATCACTTTATATTGTGAGTAGAAGTATTTGCTTTTATAGTAACATTTATGTTATATGTGCTGCTGCATATAAATGGAGGCTTTGCTGGTTTTATGGGGGTTTCATTGGCCCATGGAAGCTTTGAAATAAAGCCAATTAATAAAGGATTGGCATAATCCAGCATATCCGTAGAGTTGGTATGCATTGCATTACAGTTAACCTAGAATTCCTACTCCAGCTTGTGTACATTTTTAAAGTGAGAATCAAAGGGGTGTTCCATAAAGCACACTTAGGAAATCGAGACTTAGGTGAGTCAGCCTCACTTGAATAAACCTTGTTTGCCAATTGATGCTCACTCGTTCCATGAACGCAAAGTATTTATTAACTCAAGATGGGCTTGGGTAATCCACGATTATCCACACATTTGTGAGATTTAAGCAACCTTGACAATAGATCTTCGATAACATCTGTCATAGTTCAGAAAGCAAAGAGGGGATTGAAACCTGTGCAGATGGAGTACCTGTAACTTTGAGGGTGAAACTGATGGGATGAATGGTGTACTATTGGACAGCTTCTAAAAGTTTAGTTTTAATTGTCATAAAATAGAAAAACAAGTTATGGGGCAGTGGCGGTATTTGTAGCAGATGATCAAAAAATAGTAGTTGATATATAATGATACAAAAAAAGAATTGCGTCCACTATAAAGAAAGTGAGAGAGATGCTATGTCACAATCTATAGCAGACCAGTGAGTTTACACATTGCATAGTAAAATTTTAATGGCATTATTTAATTTTTTTAAAAAAAATCTCCTTTAAATTATCCAGTTTGATTGACATACTAGAGCTGCTAAATTAAATTGATATAGTGATTTTTTTTTTTTTTTTTATCAATCATTTTACAATCAATTCAATTTTTTTAATCTGCGCAGTGAAAAGTGATTTTCAGTAACCTAAAGTAGTTGGCAAATCCTATACTTTATAGAGTATATTGAATGATTTTCCCATCAAAGGAAAAGTGATGTTAAAATGATTTGTAAAGACAGTTTGTTTAGATATTGTTTCATCACTCATCATGAAGGCAAACCGCCATTTGATTCATAATCATTTTTAATCTACACTGGCATCTGAAAGAAGGCACAGTTCTTTGCAGAAAAGCAAAATCATATTTACCATTGGAAATTATAGATATTTTAGTCTTTCATATTTTTTATTCCATATCAAACTACATTTACTGTTCTTAAATAAAAAAAAAAGTATAAAAAAAAAAAAGCATTTGCCTTGCATAAGAAAAATTAAGAGATGTTTGGGGAGCTCAAGTAACATTATCTAGTGTCACTAATATGATAAGTGCATTTTACAAAGGTTCACTTACCACACTTTGTATTTTTTGCATTGACTGTAACCACAAACACCTGTATGAAAATTGTCATGAGTACCAGACCATAGTTGACAATTTTTATCACAATTGTTTCTATGTTACTGGCATATCCTCAATTGCAAAACAGTGTGTATTTTTAATATGTTAATAGTACACAGTAACAATATGGACTTAGAAAAATATTAAAGAGGTAAAGTCCAATTAAACTTAGCTGTGCAATGAAACCTGTTTAATATATGTTACAGCTTATTTTACAATGTACAAACAAGTACTGCCATTACTTGTATCAAAAATGACAAGGGGCTTTCTTTGAATACATTGTTTGGCTGTAGTTTTATAACCTCTTCGTTGTATGTGAGGATATGAGCACAACATGGATGATCCAACGTGATGTGTGTACCTGCAGACGCTACTGCAACGCAAGCAGTGTACTGTACTGTGCGCATACTTCATGTCAATTTGGAGGATTCCACCAGTTGGCAGAGATATCATGGTGAGAAAACAACGTTTGGCTATGCTGTGGTATGAATTGCTGAAAACGTCCATTAAATTCCCAGGGCACCTTGTCATAATATCTCTGAAAAGTATGGATGTTTAATTATTACATCCAACAATCCAGGGACGCTCCTATTCCAGCTAGCATCAGACACGAGGCAGAAATAATCTGAGGATGGGGCATCAGCTACTATCACCAAATCCCCAAACCTGCATGTCCTTGATAGGGAACTGGAGTACACTGTGGAAACTCACCAGGAAAACATGCAAATTTCAGGCAGAGAACACCAGGGACACAACTCCGTACTGCGAGGCAGCAGCACTAACACACGACCACCATTCCACCCCAAAATTTGTAATTATTAACACTATTATTTAAGTGAAGTTAACAAATTATTTGTAAAATTCAACATAAATGCTGTAACACATGTCCCATTGAAAGTGATATCAAGTATAAATCTAAGGATTTTATGTGTAGAGAGCTGGATTATCAAATTTAAAATGTTCTGTGTAAGATTCGCTGCCTGCACCTGCTGTCAGTGCAGGGGGGGATCCCCAGAAGCACGTAGCTAACTGGGTCAGTTTTAAGATGACATTTTACTATGTTCTACTTTAATGACAAAATAAACTATGAGATTAAAGTTGAAATGTCCACTTTAATCATGAAATAGACCCTTTATCCCTCATTGTGTCCCTAATTTTTTTTCTCTGTGGCTCAAAAACATTAATATTGTGAAGGTGGAAAAAAAAAAAGATGGCACAGAGGATGGTATGTAAGATCTTTAAAATGTATTGCGTCATTACGATGGGGAATATGTGACGCTTGTATTGCCTATGTGAAATCGATGAAGAAAAGCACCATGATTACATTTTGTATGTCAGCATTTAAGTTTGATTTGCTTCAAATCATTCATAAAACAAGCATGCACATTGATCCTGTAGGATCTGCAGAGCTTCTTATTGTCGCATGTTGGTAGTAAACGGAGACTCTGAAGTCACATTCCAACTTAAAACACACTGCACCCCCTGAGTTTTTACTGGTACTGCGACTCACACATGTGTCGCATTAATTTCTGAGGACATGCTCAGAGGGTGCATCAAACTAATGTTAGGAACACTTGGCAGCCATGATGCATGTGCGTAAGTGTTTTGAGCGTGTGGAAACCAGTCTTAAAGTGTGGCTTTTTTCTTTTTTTTTTTTGTATATTAATATAAACATCTTTGTGCTAGTTTAGTGTTAGAGGTATATTGATTAATAATTGGTACAATTGTAATTGACAATTTGAACATTTTGTTTTTTTTTCTTACTGACAAAAACGACCACTGGGAAAGAATGGCATTATAATTTAAATCTGATTTATTATTAATTCCTGTTTTTCAAAAAAAATATGTTTTACCACTTTGCAGGGAATATCAGATTAAGGTAAAAGATAGTGTAATGTAAATGATAGAATGCTGCAATATTAAATATGCTACAAAATCTTGTCACTGGCAAAAAAAGCTGGTAACAAATGACAATTTTTAAATGTTGTTTATTTTCACTTAATCGTTTAGCGTGCTTTGTGGAATATACCCGCCAGGTGTGAAAATGTATTGATACTGGATTATTCTGTAAATATGTATGTTTGACTTATAACTGACCATTCAGAATTTTATGGAGTGCTTTTGACAGTGACATTTTTTTATTTTGTGCTACTACTTAGTGCAGTTAACTAAATTTAAATGCAGTTAAAAGGACAGTGATTCTTAGATATTATAATAAAGAACAAGTAAAACATTTCAATTTTTCATCCTACAGTGTACGGTGAAATTCCACACACTTTTTCTGAAGACTGGATAGCGAGGCAGAGCCAGAGAATGCTGGATATGAGGATCAATCCAGTGGAAGGGTTTTCTTCCAAATGGGACTACGATAAGAAAGAATGGAAGAAATGAAGACCCAACAGAGCCCCTTCAACTTGCTTAAATTTTATTTCCTTAAACTTTAAAATTACCTCAGCAAATACATTCAAGGAAGTTGTCTTCCTCCTACATGTGAAGAAAATAAAGCTTCAGTGTTTTACATTCTTGCATTCTGCTTAATTTAGAAATTTAATATGAATATTCCATTGACGGTTAGTGGAACATATAAAAGGCATTTTAATGACTCAGTTAATATCTATTGAAATAAAGTGCTGAAGTGACAAAATGAGTCTTTTGTGTATTAATTATTCTACTGTGGTCACACATGCCATATTTAAAAGTACACTAGGTAATCTGAGAAAATAAATGGTTATCTATACCATCTTTACATGTTTCATACTATATTGAACTCTGAAATTGTGTATTGAATTTTTTGGTTTTTAATTTGGAACTGGTTTCACCTACCATAACCATACATTTTCCAACCTGTTTATCCACAGTTGAATTAGACTGGAGCTTGTCCTGAAAGCATTGAATGTAAGGTGTTGGGTAACACTGGACAAGTTGCCAGTCCATTGAAGAACACTTGCAGCCTTCTGTGACCAGATTAGAGTTCACACTTAACCTAATACACATGACCGTGGTATGGGTGTGGGGTAGGGGGCTTGGACTGCAGCTGTGCAGAAATGAGAAGTTCCATCTTTTTTTTTTTAAAAAAAAAAAAGGCAATGTCCAGGGCAGGAGTAAAAAATCTTGCCTATTTATATTTGATATTGTGTTGATCTTTTTGTATTCAGATTTCTTTGCAGTGTGTTTAATTTAGTTCTATTTCACAAAAATGTGTTCAGTGTTCCAGCTAAAGAGATTTTACCATAGTGTTGGCTTGGTGAAATTTCCAGCTACAGATTCACATAGATTGTCCAGATTAGTTGTAGTCCATCAATGTCAAGAGCACACATTTCTTTTATGATGGAATTATTTGTTTGAATCTCTTTAATACATGTACAATCAACCGTCCACATGATGCATATCATGTGTGAGCTTTGTGAGACGATGACATTTTAGCAAAACATATTAGAAATGCATTGAATTTAATTTTTTTTCCCATATCAAATGAAAGAACTAAATTGAATTCTCAAAACAGAGTTTTAAATTAAATTTGGACAAATTACGGAAGTATCTCTGTGTACCTTGTTTTATTGTATGTGTTAAAGATGAATTCCAGAATTGCCTTGGCCTAAGTATTTATGAGCAGTACATTTTAAAAATAAAAATATTGCTCCTTTCAATTTTTAAGAATTATATTAATAGGTGACTAGAGTCCATTGAATAATGAATTTTTGGACCTGCAATAAGTCTGTCATATCTGATTATGGTTATGTGACCTATTTCCATGGAATTTGCCTTAATGTACAGTTGTGTTAGTATATTTAATGAAGAGGATGTAATCCGTAAAACTAGGGCAGATTTACCGCCTGTATGGTCTTTTGTAACTCTCCACACTGGAATAGTATTTGCCACTGTACTGAAAAATTACACACAAATTTTATAATGACTTTTTTTCTTTCATAGGAAGTCCTTTTTATTTGTAAGCTTTTAAAAAATTAGTTTATGATATTAAGATCACAGGTGGATTCAACAATAGCATTTGATATATGGGCATACATGAGTAGAAGATACTCTACCTCGTATACAAATACCAGCTTGATGCCTTTGAGATAAAACGTCACTCCTTGTAAATACATACGCGGTACTACAGCGTACACTGTAAATCTTGGTAATGTTAGCTCCTACTACTAAGGGTTAATTTAATAGGCACTTTAATCCATCCAGGCATGACGTCAGAGCGCGCGCGTGAGCGAACGAGCACGAGACTATGGAAGTGTTGATAGGAAACGATCCAACTGAGCTCGTTGGTTGTTACCTTGACACGGCTTTTGTGACAGCGCGATGTGAAAGACAGCTGAAAGAGATACCTACCGAGCGTTGCACTTTAGCGTCATTCTGGTTGAGTTACTTGTAAGGACGGAGAGTACATTTATTATCTGTGCATTTTCGGCGCATTTCTTAAATCTATAGTGAAACGCTGCCTGGCGCCATGGGAACCGGAATGAGTAAGGTGGGTAGTGAATGGCTGAGTGTAAATCTGCGCCGTCTCTGTTTGCAAACTTATTCAGTTGCTACGTGAAACGCGGCTTTATTTTTTCATTTTACTGATTTACTTTTAAGTGACGGGCTGCATTCATACGCACGTTCTTTCAAAGTAAGCAGCAATGAAAGAAGCACAGGGCACAGAATTCAACTTTTAAAAAATACTATTTTAAACATGTAACCATCAGTAGTATCGGCTTTGTTGGTTTAATGAGATGTTGCTGTTTTGATGTCCACACAGCTGATTTGTCAGGACAGCTGAATTACGCGAGCGTCTTTGCCTATTTTCAGGCGGTGACTGTAGATGTTCCGAGCTATAGATAGAAAATCTTTCATCAGTTTCAGAATGTACTTCGGTATTAAGTAGTTTCCTAGACTTCATGTTTAATATCATTAATTTAACTTTAAGATTACATTTTTTCATTTTAATTTCCAAAATGAGAAAAAAAATCTTAGTTGGGCGTGGGTACTTCTCTTCACTGTATTAAACGTTAACGCTTTCAGACATGCATATTTTAAATTATTTAAAATGCACATTTGTATATTTTTTTCTTGCATGTGTTATATGGCGTGTTTTCTTCTTTTGAACGGTAATTATAACTGACAGCAGATACGTAACCAGCTTGGAACACGCTTTACACAGATGGCATTTATTTTTGTAACTAGGATCAGCTGGCTAGCAACAGTCAAATGAACAAATCAAACTCTCCAGTGGATTAAACTGCGTTTTACAGAATCATTTCAACTCAATTCATTGAGATGTGTTCTTTCTGTATGTAATAAGGCTGTAGGATGTTTGGTGCATGTTTAGTGTGAATATCTAAACAGAAATTAAACGACTACGTTCAAAAATAAATAACAAGTAGAATTAACAAATGAGTTAAATTCTGTGTTCAAAATATATTCAGTTTAAAGTTGGTGTCTTTTTAAATGTGTACTTCTTTCGGTATGATTAGATATTAGAACCCAGTAAAAAGTGAGGGGCTAATAGTCCACCCATCAATATTCAAACTGCTTATTCTGTTCAGAGTCACAGTTAACCAGCGTATAGCCTAGGAGTAATTGGGTCTCCGGAATTAATCAATTAATTGCAAGGCACACTTTCGCCCACTCATGTTCATACATACCGGCCCAATTTGCAGTCATCAATAAAGCGTAATCTCTCCTTCAAACCTTGATTTTGTTTTGTACATTTCTGCACATTTTTTAATCCTAAAGTTGGAAAAATCATTAAAAGACTAAAACCTAATCATACAAGGGACATTTCGCTATCACCCATGATTTTTTAACCAAAATACTATTAAAAAAAAGCATCACCTGCGGATAAACTGAATGTCAGTCAGTCATCTTTTAACCCACTTAGTTCTGAACAGGGACGCAGGGGTCTGCTGGAACCTATTCTAGCTAGCATAGGGCACAAGGCAGGAACAAATCCTGGACAAAGCGCCAGTCCAGTCCAGTGCTAAACTTAATATGAAAAACTTAAAATCGTTTCTGGAAAATATAACATTAATTTTTAAAATAAAAATTAACGTAACACAATACTTATTTTATTGATATAAAAATACATGCATCACTTAACAAAAAAAAAAAAAAAAGTTGTTCAGTGTGTTATTTTCCACAAAAATTGCCTTTGTAAGATGTTGCATTAATGTATAACATTGTGCATGCACACGCTCCGGCTGTTCGGTGAGAGCTAGTGAGAAGTTAAGTTCTTGTAGATAGATAGATTTATACTTTATTAATCCCAAGGGGAAATTCACATAATCCAGCAGCAGTATACTGATACAAAAAAAATATTAAAATAAATAGTAATAAAAATGCATGTAAAGCAGACAATAACTTTGAATAATGTTAGCATTTACTCCCCTGGGTGGAATTTAAGAGTCGTATAGTGTGTGGGAGGAACGATCTCCTCAGTCTGTCAGTGGAGCAGGACAGTGACAAAAGTCTGTCACTGAAGCTACTCCTCTGCCTGGAGATGACACTGTTCAGTGGATGCAGTGGATTCTTCATGATTGACAGGAGTTTGCTTAATGCCCGTCTCTCTGCCACAGATGTTAAACTGTCCAACTTTACTCCTACAATAGAGCCTGCCTTCTTAGCAAGTTTGTCCAGGCGTGAGACGTCTTTCATCTTTATGCTGCCTCCCCAGTACTTGTAATATTTTTAAATTTGATTGAATGCTATACAAGTATACATTTATACAATCTCACAGCTAAGCAGAAATGAGTGTGCTGCGTGCAATCCACTAATGCTGAACATACACTGTGTGATTTTTGGCATGATTTTAAATCCTATTTGCAGTTGGTGACTGATACAGTTCAAATTTTAGCTTCATCGGCCATCATTTCACATGCAGTATGAGATTGTGATGCAAATCTTCAGGGGCTCACATTTGAAGATTAAAAATAGGTATGGATGTTATTTACTTCACTGCACAGATGTGTCTGTGGCCAGTTTTATTAAGGTTCCTATGATATATACATATACTTAGGATTCAGTAACGGTGGTCAGTGAAATGTTCTGTTTTTCATTTACAAGAAGAAAAAGTAACACCAAAGTAATGCAACGTTTTTAACACATTACATGTAATAATGTGTACTCCTATAACACATTTACTTTTTTGTAAGTAATGAGTAATGTAACTAAAAAAAAAAAAACTAAAAAAAAAACTTAAAGTAATGTTTCCAAATACTGTTGGCCATTTCTTGCTTTGATAATGTAGCAACTCAGCTATAAGCTGCTGTGCATGCAGCAGTACAGAACATGTGCGGGGTAGAAAGATGTCAATGCAAGCTGTCTATACAAATGAGGACTGTCGGCAGGAGCAATGGTGAAGTAAGAGAAGCCGGCACACACCACTAACCGAAGAGAAGAGGCCTCTTGAAAAAGGGGTATGACAAAGGGAAAGTGGTGGTGAACTCGAAGCAGTAGTGTAGTAGCAAGATTGAGTATCATTTCATCAAATAGTTGTCAAGACAGTTCATAGTTCAGTAGACTATTTCTTTAGAATAAATTCTGTGCCATATTCATGATTTTTTCTTGCACTTTGAACCTTTTACATTAAATAACTGTTCTTTCCGTTGGGATTAATAAAATCTATCTATCTATCTATCTATCTATCTATCTATCTATCTATCTACAGTGGTGTGAAAAACTATTTGCCCCCTTCCTGATTTCTTATTTTTTGCATGTTTGTCACACAAAATGTTTCTGATCATCAAACACATTTAACCATTAGTCAAATATAACACAAGTAAACACAAAATGCAGTTTTTAAATGATGGTTTTATTATTTAGGGAGAAAAAATCCAAACCTACATGGCCCTGTGTGAAAAAGTAATTGCCCCCTTGTTAAAAAATAACCTAACTGTGGTGTATCACACCTGAGTTCAATTTCCGTAGCCACTCCCAGGCCTGATTACTGCCACACCTGTTTCAATCAAGAAATCACTTAAATAGGAGCTGCCTGACACAGAGAAGTAGACCAAAAGCACCTTAAAAGCTAGACATCATGCCAAGATCCAAAGAAATTCAGGAACAAATGAGAACAGAAGTAATTGAGATCTATCAGTCTGGTAAAGGTTATAAAGCCATTTCTAAAGGTTTGGGACTCCAGCGAACCACAGTGAGAGCCATTATCCACAAATGGCAAAAACATGGAACAGTGGTGAACCTTCCCAGAAGTGGCCGGCAGACCAAATTTACCCCAAGAGCGCAGAGGCGACTCATCCGAGATGTCACAAAAGACCCCAGGACAACGTCTTAAAAAACTGCAGGCCTCACTTGCCTCAATTAAGGTCAGTGTTCACGACTCCACCATAAGAAAGAGACTGGGCAAAACGGCCTGCATGGCAGATTTCCAAGGCGCAAACCACTGTTAAGCAAAAGAACATTAGGGCTCGTCTCAATTTTGCTAAGAAACATCTCAATGATTGCCAAGACTTTTGGGAAAATACCTTGTGGACTGATGAGACAAAAGTTGAACTTTTTGGAAGGCAAATGTCTCGTTACATCTGGCGTAAAAGGAACACAGCATTTCAGAAAAGAACATCATACCAACAGTAAAATATGGTGGTGGTAGTGTGATGGTCTGGGGTTTTTTTGCTGCTTCAGGACCTGGAAGGCTTGCTGTGATAGATGGAACCATGAATTCTACTGTCTACCAAAAAATCTTGAAGGAGAATGTCCGGCCATCTGTTCGTCAACTCAAGCTGAAGCGATCTTGGGTGCTGCAACAGGACAATGACCCAAAACACACCAGCAAATCGACCTCTGAATGGCTGAAAAAAAACAAAATGAAGACTTTGGAGTGGCCTAGTCAAAGTCCTGACCTGAATCCAATTGAGATGCTATGGCATGACCTTAAAAAGGTGGTTCATGCTAGAAAACCCTCAAATAAAGCTGAATTACAACAATTCTGCAAAGATGAGTGGGCCAAAATTCCTCCAGAGCGCTGTAAAAGACTCATTACAAGTTATCACAAAAGCTTGATTGAAGTTATTGCTGCTAAGGGTGGCCCAACCAGTTATTAGGTTCAGGGGGAAATTACTTTTTCACACAGGGCCATGTAGGTTTGGATTTTTTCTCTCCCTAAATAGTAAAAACCATCATTTTAAAAACTGCATTTTGTGTTTACTTGTGTTATATTTGACTAATGGTTAAATGTGTTTGATGATCAGAAACATTTTGTGTGACAAACGTGTGAAAGAATAAGAAATCGGGAAAGGGGCAAATAGTTTTTCACACCACTCTATCTATCTATCTATCTATCTGTCTATCTGTCTGTCTGTCTGTCTGTGTTCAGCTTCATTCTCCAACTCCCTAACATTTTTGCACCATTTTATCCTTTACCCATTATGCAAAACGAGAGAAAGCACTTTGGATCAGTGCAGTGTGCTATGAGTTGGGGATAATCCTGTGCTGATCTGGGACCTCATTTGGAGTACCTATAACCGGTGAATTAACCAAATGAAAGAAACAGAACATAGAAATAGAACAAACAGTTTTGTGATTGAAATTTTTTTGTAATAGGTAATATAAGTGGTTATTCCAGAGCCTTTGGATAGAGTATATTTTTTGTTTTGCCTTGTGGTGCGAAAATGAACAAATTCTGAGGATTGCCTTCTCTAGAACATGATACATAGAGTTGTGCGTGTGAAAGGCATGAATTTTCCAAATTGGTGCCTTTAAGTTGCAGTGATTGGCCTGGCGCGCTATTAATTGGTATAGCAAAAGCCAAACGAACAGGAAATTGTAGTAGTTTGAAATCAAAGGGTAAATCATTCGAAATTAGCGGAATTGTTGGTTTGAAAACATCATCACGTCGTGCACAACGCTTCAGACGCCCTTGAAATAGACTTTTTTCTGGCAGCGGAAGTGGGCATTCTAATTCTATGTCTTTTTTTCGGTGCCAAGGGTATAATAGAAAAAAAGCAGGACAATTATAATGTGTTACATGGTATTACGTACGGAATAAGCACCACAGTGAGATGAATGCACGTTATTTACAACACATTGCAAAGCAAACAAATAATACCAGTCAGTCAGAAAGACCAAGACTGAAATCGTGCTGTGAGTCGGAAAGTGAGAAAATAGCACCAGAAATACGGAAAGCCAGTCATGCTTAGTGGGTCGGTCACATTTTACTTCCGTACGGCAGTTCCCCTTCACCTGATGAAAGCAGCCGGCCTCCCCATACTTTGACACTTCCGCCATCTGTTGGCAATGTAAAGAAACATTGGTAAATAGCGACACACAGGGACCAAACGTGCCGCTAGATGGCACCGCCTTTAACGTCTGTTGCAACGTGCAGCCATCTTGTCAATGATAAGTACCGGCACCTGTGCCGAACGTTATATTGCTGAAAAGTTGCCCTGCTCTTCACCACGAACATCTGTCCAAACCAAACATACCCCATGACCACCTCCTGGTCACAAAGGAGCCCCATCCCCAGTTTGGTGGCGATCGGACGCCCGGTGTAGATTTGTATGGCGGACAAGCAAATAGCACCAGTCGGTCAGAAAGACCAACACTGAAATCCTATTGTGTTGGCAGACAGCCTGCCTTCCCTTTCTTCAGATGTTTCATCCGCTCTTGCATCAGCAGTCCTTCTGTTGGCAGAGAGCCTGGTTTCCCTTTTTTGAGATGACTCATAGGGGTTTCCCTTTCTTGAGATGACTCATAGGCTCTTGAAGTAGCAGCTGTAATTGTTTGGTATGCCAGATGGGATTGCCTGGGATGTTTGCCGAACATTGTGTCGGTGAAAAGGTGCCCTGCGCTTCCCCACGAACATTTTTCCCAACCAAACATACCCCATGACCTCCTCCTGGTCACAAAGGAGCCCCATCCTCAGTTTGGTGGCGATCGGATGCCCGGTGCAGATTTGTATAAAGGACAAACAAACATACATCGACTCTGCTTTATATATAAGGTTTTAATATGTCAATTTACCCTTTATAAATCGAAATCACCTGTTAAATATGCATATGTAAAAGCGCTTCGAGCACTGCTCTAAAAATCCTTATATGGAGCATGCTAATAAACTTTGTACCTTTGCAGCCACAGTGCTGCAGAACCTGATTGGCTGGTAAAGCAGCATCCCACCTGATGAGTCAAGACAATGCCACCTGTCTTCAAGAGTATCTGGCTGCAGTCTGCAGCTGAGAATGTACAGATATATAGTGCTTCTCCTCTGTGTCCTGGAGGCCAGGGAAAGGCACGAGTCACCAGCGTCTGAACAGCAAGCCGCTATTGGCTGACACATGTAATGACATGATTGCTTTTACAACAAATTATATAGGCCATTTGAAAAACGGAGGGTTCTGTCAGTTACCTTACCAAAATGTTAGCCATCACATACATTACTGTGATGTCTGTCAAAGCTACTTTCCCTCAAAATAAATGATTCATGGGTTGACCCAGGCTACTAAGCCACAACATTTGTCAGTCTCATCTTGGTATCCTAAATGACTTGAGCATTAATGGAATGTCACTTCCCACAGTTAACGAGCGGCTTCATTGACGCTAGGTGCCTTTATTGAGTGCAGTTAACTGCTCAGATTATGTTAGAAGAACCAGAATCTGCTGGAAATTATCTTTGTTTGCTGGCAAAAACATGTTATGTTTTATGTTTGTGCACCCCAGAAAACGAAGAACAGGTAAATGGTATAAAATGACAAAAAGGAAAAAAGTTCTTCATTGCAAGTACAGAGCATTGGTCTCTTATTAAAAGGGAACTAAAATGCAGTCTTGTACATTATATTCATCACTTTTGAGGTGTGATATATTTGTCCTGTCAAGACACATTATAATAATGGCTGGGTATAATAATCTTCACCTTTACCAAGATTAGAAATTAATAATGGATGTGTATTATTATGCATGTGATTTAGCGTTGACTGCATTTCCCTACTTTATCAATGGCGTCATTACTTCACAGTTTTTCTAAAACATTGCATAGGCATGTGTCAAAGTTGCTTTAAATAGATGCATGTTCCCCAATCAAGTTTTCTTTTATAAATCCCGCTGGTTTTGTAGTAAGTTATATACATAAATTTTAAGCCTACTTTTGTGCGCACACAAGCTTTAAAAATGAGGTCCCTGGTCTTTGCAGTATTTACAGTAGCAAGACTTACCTTTTGGCTTTAGTGCTGTTCCAGTGTACCCCAGAGCTGTGGACCTCACTGAAGTGCACCAAAGCTAAGACTAAGAGCAGCTGCAGTGAGTCTCTTGGAGTCGGAGAATTGGAACAAAATTGCATACTAACTGAGATCTCCTTGGGACCAAGTTTAACAGATTTATTAAGGTGGGTAATGTTACAAAATGAATTCTGCACACATCAGACACTGTTACGGGCATGTAAATGCACTGATATACCATTTAAAAATATGGAAACCAAATTTTATATTTATATTTGGACTGACAATTTATCTATGCTATTATACATCTTTTGATGCAAGCAAGGGCGCATCATCAGTGATACCTGAGGTCATTAGGTGTTTCAGGACCTTTGAATATCGGACACCTTTACTCAGGTGACCCAGCTGAGGTTGATCAAGCCTCAGCTTGTACCTTAGCAGCCTTCTCCCAAAGATGTGCTCTGTTGAGCCAGAGCCACCTTGAGCCTTTCTCTGCTGCCTCAGTGCAATTATAGAAGGCCGTCCTCCTCCTCTTGCCTATGACACCTAGTACAGTATAATTCCTGCAGAGAGATTGTCCTGCAAAGCCTCTACATCCTACCTCCACAAGCAAGCACCTTGCCTTCCAGCCTTGCTTGCTCCAGTCACTGTCTTTGTACTTCTCTCTTTTGCTCAAAGGCCTCCTTCATTCGGTCTTCATGGCATGGTGAGTTCCAGCCACCAGAACAACATCTGGTTTAAGGGTAGGTAGTCTTGGTGGTGTGCTCAGGAAACTTGATCTGCCTGCCTAAGTCTTCTGTCAGCTGCCAGTCCTGTGTAGTGTAGAAAAGCCCTGAGCTAGTCTTCGATATTCCTCTTGTTTTTTCTACAGCTCTAATGAAGCTGATGGTGTGCTTTAAGGGCTTTATCCACTGGCAGGTGGTGATAGCACTATCAGTGCTTTCCACAATTGTCTCAAGTACGTGGTCGTGCTGTTAATGATATCAGCCTTCTTCCAGAGACTTTGGGCAAGAACTCAAGATATGTTCTAGAGTCATTTATTTGTTTGCACTTCAGTAACTGCTGAAGATTAATGGTTAAATATATGTTGATCCATATTTTATTATTTCACATATTAGTATTTTAGTGCATTGATTGTCTTTTCTATGTCATTGAGGTAACTATTTAATTCAGTATCATGCTGTACTTCACCCAGATTCTGTTTCCCTAATTAAAAAATCACTTGGCTGATAGTTTGAAAAGAGTGCATTGGAAGATGCTGGCAGTTTCTTCCATGCTATATTACTTCACTAGGTTGTTGGGGATATCTTTACAGGTGTCCATCAGCTCTGAGATCTCTCACAATATGTATCATGTGGAGCTTGTGCTCTGTTATGAAAAAAAAACTACCCAGCGATTTAAATATTTTTATATTTTGACTGTTAAATTCATTTGGTTATTAGGAAAAACTTGGCACATAATAATTGACATCTGAAGTTTTTTGAATGGAACCAACCTCCTCTCATCCTGCAGCCCATATTAAAATGCACAAATATGACAAATTAATACATTTGTGGATGGTCAGTTTGTTTATGAGATATGGCTGTTCATGAAGATCATAAGATAAAGCTCCAAGCATCTTTTACTTATTTGCTTTATTAAGAATTAGCCACAGTACCTGCTAAAGACAGGTAATAAAATAATTTTAAAAAATTGCTGTCACTTGCCCTATGTGTACCTTTAGCACCATCCATCAATATTCACGTGTGAACCTCTCTTGAGCAGTGCTCCCTCTCTCGAATGCATTAGTGTTATAGCCTGTTTCTCACACTCTGCAAGGCTCCTTTCACACTTTGTTTGGTTTTATACTGTCCTGTTTTTGAAGGCAACTCTCTTGGCATGCGCTTCACCAAAGTCAAACTGTCCAATCAGATCACTCTGAGGAACTGGCTTCACAGACATATTTTATTATATAGTAGATCTTGATCCTTGCCAATATTGTGGACATGCTGTATCAGTGCTAGAACCAAAGTGTGTAATACATAATTTCAAATTAAACATTCAGACTTTGTTTATGCTGCCTAGATTAATTTTATGCAAGTTGAATTATGCAGTATTAAAAACGTTAAGCAAATGAAAATGGTTTTAAAAGTGTTGAAAACCAAAACCCAGTTGATCTGTGATTCTCAAGTTCTAGCAGGATTTGGTTGAAAAATGTCATCATAAACTACTTTCTTCTTTTAATTGGATACCTATTTGAATTTAGCAAGATGTTACTTCACAGTTTTTTTGTTTGTTGCAGTTCAGAAATTACAAACTGGTTATGCTAAATTATTACTGACTGCAACAGGAAGTTACATGATTAAGAATTGTTTATTTACTTTTTAGTAGTTTGTTCTTTTTAATTTTCTAATTATTTGTGCTGTTATTTACAAATGACAATTATGCTGCACTAAAATGGTGAATATTTAGCAGCTCCAAAGAAAAAAGTAAATTCAAAAAGAGTTAAGCATATACAGATATGAAAAAAAATATGCAACTGTAATTCTAACACTAATGTACTTTTCTGAATGCAGAATAAGAGAAGAAATAAAAAGGAAAGCTAATTAAATATGCCAATTAAAGGTCAAAACTGATTGTGAAATTATTTGAATCAAAGCCTGTATTCACAGTTTGGTCGTTAGGGCTGTATCTGATAACCACTGAAACAAATAGAATGGTAAAGGTGGTTGAGGTAAACTAACAGCTTGCATTCATTGGGACTGTGATAGGATTACTCCTACTGTACTTTGAGGACTGGTAAATTCAGAAAGCAAGCAGCTGATATGTTTTTATTCTTTTAGAATTAGTTATGAAAGTATGTAGTGCAGTAATGCAGATTTGTTAATTTGGGTATTTTAAATTTAAAGTTTCTGGTGGTTTTATTATCGAGCAACTTTGTCACTCTTAACATTTATTTATATAGCACATTTTCATACAAATAATGTAGCTCAAAGTGCTTTACATGATGAGGAAAGAGAAAAATGACAAAATAAATAAGAAAATAAAATTAGGAACGCTAATTAACATAGAATAATAGTAAGGTCCGATGGCCAGGGAAGACAGAAAAAAAAAAAAACTCCAGAAGGCTGGACAAAAAAAGGACAGAGGTCACGAGCCCACCCAGCTCACTCTAGATATTCTACTTAACATAAATGACTTTCTACTTAACATAAATGACTATGTTATTGAGTTCTTCTGGTTTATTGCCAAACCCAAACAGTGATTATCCTATTGAGTTGCAGTTCTAAGCTTAGCCCAGCATAGCATGTAGTATCTCTCTGTTTTATATCTATGCCAAAAAAGTTCTTATGAGCTTAAAATAATTCAGGCGATCTTCTTTTTGTATGCAAGCTTTACAATCTCTAACGTATGAGCCAAGGAATTGCTGTTTGAAGCAGTGATATCCTAATGATTGAATCCTAATTCAGCGCTAATAGAAGAGGCGTACAGGCCTCTGTAAGAGGAGATAATCCTTTCCTGAAAACTGCTCAGTGAAGTGAATTTTCATAATGCAAACACCTAACTTTAGTTATTTAAATGGGAAACATGTTTAAGTATTCCCTGGCATGAAAAATGGCCCCGGTTTTTGTTCATATAACACCATGCTACATAAAATTGGTGTACTTAATTTAATAATAACAAACCAAACCCTATTAAGAAATTGTCCTTCATGAAATAATGATAAAGTCTAGGTAAAGTGCTTAATTAAACATTTATAGTATCACATTTAGGGGATCGCCCTTAAGTTTTTCTTGAACTTTTTCAACTAGTTTATGATCTTTTGGGAGCCATGATGCCCATGATAATGTAAAAGATGTGAGAAATCTTTGTGACAATGTGGGTGAACCACAGTAAGTGAAGTATACCTTGTTGCAGCCTGCAGATCAGTCCAGCCCCATTCATTACGCTGCTATGAGGGCAGTGTCTAAATGCAGCAGCATCACCTGTGGAATGTTTGGACTATCACAGTTAGCATTTTATGTATATACTGTATATAGATGTACAAAGGATAATCAACATGCTAAGTGTTGTCTGGTTGTCATGCACAAACTTACAAACCCCTGAGCTTTGAGCCTTGATCTTGGTCTCAATCAAGAACCTATTCTTTAATTCCTATAAAACATCCCTTGAACTGGGCATGTGGGCCACCTCAGACACAAAACTGGACTTCTAACGGCAGGCCATAATGTGGCCACATGCATCATAACAAGCAGACATTCGTTGTGGCTGACATTCTTTTTATGGAAGGCAGTGACATGTCAGAGTGATTGCAAGCAGCAACATGGACACGAACCATGGCTGACAGTAAAACCTCTGACAGAGACATCACAGTGCATGCTTCCTGTCCTTTTCATAGCAGGCAACGGTGCAGACACTTGCCATGGCTGACAAGTCAGCACAGTGGCGGGTGCCATTGCCAATGGGACGAGCACAGAGACGTGTATCATGGCCGATAGGAAAAGCTCAGCAGCACATAGTGCTGTTACAGTCAGGTGAACGTCATACACGATTAAATAATTGAAAGAGCAGGCTTCCAACTTAATGTTAATGAGCTTCAGATTCATCAAGCACTTGGCATATCTGTCAGGAAAAGAGCCGCGGTAACATGGAAGTGAATTACATTGCAACAACCTTGGCATAGTGAACTGGTGTGCTGTGTTTAATGAGAGGTGCATGCACCATCTTTCTTCGAAGGCCAGAGATCCAATAAATGTCTTACTACCTCCTCGGAACACTGATAATAATACAAAGACATGCACAATATGTATATAATACATATAATATATTGCTACGGACAGGCTGGTGCTCCCACTGGGGTGGATGGAATTCTCTACCTTGGCCAGAAGGCCAAGATAATGGATAGTCAATATAATGGATGGACAGGCATCCCGTCTGGGTTGCATGCTGCTCCCTTGACTGACTGGAGAACTATATTAACCTCTTTAGCATTAGACCCGAGCATCACTCCGGCTGTAAAAATAGTGCTAAAAGCGTTAGTCCCGATTGTGACTTGGAAGATGGTATAGACATGTCTTGTGTAAGACCTGAGGTTTACTTGCCCAGTAAAAGTCCCAATGGTGTTATTGCCGAGCGCTACTCAGGCAACAGTATAGGCATGTGTTGCATAAGCATCAGGCCCGAGCAATACCCAGGCAATGGTATAGACGCATCTTCTCTTAGCCTTATAATGGCATCTCATAAGTAATGCCTCTCATCAGCAGTGATGACGAAGTGAAGCTGCCTTCGTGTAGTGAAATTGAAATGGACAGTGAATCCGAAAGTGACACTTGTGTCACTTGCACATGTACTGTGTGCTGTTTATATTATTATTATTATTATTATTTCTATCATTATGATACTTCCTACACTTCTGTCTTTGTACTTAAAGTGTTTTGCACATTTTACTGTAGAACGACTTCCAGGTCTAGCATAAAGGCAGCTGCTTTGCCTTGCCCGGCGAATTGGGAGGAGAAGGAGGACGATGATGTGGGAGACACAGCTTACCTAGGAGGATTGGAGAAAGAATTGTGCATTTTGTATTGGAAGCAAACCTGTAAAAATATTGTTTTTAAAAAAAATATAAATAAAAATAAATAATACACACACAGTTTTTATGTTACAATAATTGTTATTATGGTTAGTTTTTCAGTAACCTACTTATCTGTGGATCGAAATTGTTCCTAAATGTACTTGTGCAAGTGCCAATTATCCTGAGTGAGAAAAGCTCCTGTGCATGATGTCTGAGTTCTTTAATTGGAATGGTTACCTTTCTAAGTCAATGAGTGTTGTGTGTGTGTGTGTGTGTGTGTGTGTGTGTGTGTGTGTGTCTGTGTGTGTATAATGTCCTATACAGAAGGAAGCTGGAGGCCGGTAATATCCTGTGCTGATAATCTCATATGCATTTATTGTTTAGTGCTAGGCAGAGAAATGTATAACACCTTGTCCAAGTCTAAATTCCCATACCCCCATCATTAGTATCCCTATTCTTCATACAAAAGGGGATTCCATTTCTTTCCTTTCTTTCCTGGGTTGGGCACACTGCAGCATCGCTACTTTTGGTGATTTTTTTTTTTTTAGATGGTTTGATGTCAGATATTTTCTTTTCAATTATCCTTATTTCCTTTATGTTCAAGTAAAATCAGTTTTCAGATCTTGGGGTACCTGTATTTCTTCATCTTTCATTCTTTGTCCTCTAAGATGAAACTTGTTTTCAAGTAACAATGCTATCTTTCACAAAGTTACTTTTAAGTCCTTACCTGTTCAGCCCAGATGAGTTCAGTACAATACTGCGAACATCCAACAGTCTTTGCCTTTTGGTGAGCTCTGTTTCAGTTTCTTTACTTTATCGTTTCCTGTGACATCCTTTTTTCCATGCAAGTCTTTGTCTACTGGATCTTTCTACTCTCTCTTTCCTCTTTATTTTTGAGCACTAATGCTGTAAAGTTGACCTGTTGTTGGAATCTTCCTCCATTAACCTCATGTTGTTTACATTATTAACAATTGCCTTCAACATAGGGGTATGCGGTGTGTGTTCTTACTACTTGATGTTTTTAATGCTTCAGAGTTGATTTGATTTGAATTGCTTTCAATTAAATTTTGTTTTGAATTGGTATATATTTTTATAAAAACACAAAAAATGTTCTATATTTAGCTAATGGGATTAATGATAAATGTACTTTGGTAGTAGTAGTAGTAGTAGTATTCATTTTTAAAGTTCCAGCAAACTTATTTTCAGTGATGATGCATCTTATTTTTTAACTTGCTTAAAGTGTCATTTTATATATATCTTTTCATTTTTAGGTCCTCCCTGGTCTCTATCTTGGCAATATTAGAGGTAGGTTTTTTATTTATGATAGTTGAAATATACAAGGAAAATCAATTAGCCAGTTTAAGGCTCTTAAGTATATATATTTATTTAATCAGTAATGCTAGTATTTTGTGTGTGTATTGACTAATATTTAACTGTCATTTTCATGTCATACTGTCTGCTGACATGGAAGCAAGTTTGTTGTGTCTCATGGAGAAATCTGTGTTGTTTGTTTGATTAAAGATATATGTGGGTGTTTTTAGGAGGAGAAAAGTAGGCACCATATAGCTCAGCTACATACAAGTGTTACTTTTTTAAAGTTGTATTCTTTTCATTTTTAGGAATCTTTTCAAATATATATTGTTCTATAACTTAAATAGCAATATGTAAGTATTCCCAATGCACTGAAAAACAAGATTTTGGCAGAGGGTTATTACTGGAAGTCTGCCTCTAAGGCTTAATTCACCAAATGTAAATAATGACAACAACCCAAAAAGTTATATTTTTTTTCTATTCAGCATCAGAATGATGAACAAAAATTAATTCATAGTAACTGTGCAGTTGAACCCAGAATAAGTTAATTCAGAGAAATTGAATTTTGGATATTATTACATTTACTTTACTACAGTATATTAAATTAATATTGAGCTACAGTATGTCTTGCATATATTCAATGTGATTTGAATCTAACGTTGTAGTTGATGTGCTGAGAATATCTTTATTTGCAAGTTTTCTGGAAAGTACTTTTCTTGTATAATTGTTTGCTGGTAATGTCTGTTATATTGGTCAATTAGCATACATGATTTTAAGTAAGTGTAAGTGGAAATCTATCGTTTTGAGAAGGAATTACCTAAGGCCTCTTCTAATTTATTCTCCTGTCATATGTGAAAAGGCATAGTACATTCATTCTTTCAAGAGTCAGGTACTCAAGTACTGGGAGCAGGGGGTGGTTGTAATTGACTTAATAATTTTAGAATTTTAGTTAATTCATGGGCAGCATGGTGGCACAGTGGTAGCGCTGCTGCCTTGCAGTTAGGAGACCTGGGTTCGCTTCCTGGGTCCTCTGCGTGGAGATTGCATGATCTCCCGTGTCTGCGTGGGTTTCCTCTGGGTGCTCCGGTTTCCTCCCACAGTCCAAAGACATGCAGGTTAGGTGCAGTGGCGATCCTAAATTGTCCCCAGTGTGTGCTTGGTGTGTGGGTGTGCTGGCACCCTACCCGGGGTTTGTTTCTGCCTTGTACCCTGTGTTGGCTGGGATTGGCTCCAGCAGACCCCCATGACCCTGTAGTAGTATATCGCTGGTTGGATAATGGATGGATGGATAGTTAATTAATTGAGAAATTAAAGATAAAATATTCAATAACACTGTTTTTTAATATTCTTGTTCATGATTATTTATAGTACAAGTAATTTTTGTGGTGACTGTTTTAATCTACCCCTTTTTTATAACTCAAAAACCAAACAATGTGGTCTTCACTGAAATTCAAACATGGTTTGATTTATGCAACTGTCATATTGAACACGGAGAGAAATTGGCAATAAAGATCAGAAATTAAAGAAATTACTCTAGTGTGGCACTATTGATAGTTTAAAATACTCGACTGTGTGTGTGTGTGTGTAGGGTTGCAGTAGCTGCAGATTTTTGTTAATGGAAAACTAATTCTTGTTTATAATTGGTCTCAGTTGATAGTCTATTATCTGTTTTTCTATTCATTAAGTTTATAAATTAGCATTAATGGAAGAGTTAAACTTGGCAAAGCTGTGTATAGTATTATTGCTGCAAAATTTTGCTCCACACAGTTGTATTTACTCTCAAGAGGGCTCATTAGTATTTTTGTAAACTGCATGTAGTTTGAATTTAATAGTCTAAGGTATGAGTAACAATGAATATGCAGTGCCTTAGCTAGGCTTGTTATTTCCTGCTGTATAGATTATTTTATAATTGTTTACATAGAAACTATATGTATAAGTATGTGAAAGATAGCAGAATGCAGGTCTGTATATAGAAAGTATACCAGTATATGGAAAATAGTGGAATGCTGTTCTGGTAACTAAAATTCATAACTAAAGCTCAGATTTAATAAATTAATTAAATTCTAAACTGTAAATTCATACCAGTGCAGTGCTCAGTATGTGCTCAGAAACTAGGAAATAACACATCTAATTACATAGTATTCATTAAGACGCACATATTAATCTCTGATTAAGATACTAAATTGGTTTCTCAGTTCTTTGACTCTTTAAGATAGTTTAAAGGATTAATCTGTAAGCAGTCAGCGAACAGCTTCCACTTTATCCCTCCAGGTGTAGCCTAGCTACTGCTTGCCATAAGTTACCAGGAAGCTCTCCAGGGACATTGACTCAATGTGGTTCACTGCTGTGCAGGTTTTGACAGTGCCTTTTAATTAGTGAGCAGCAGGGAGTTTTAGGTCATACCATCCTTTTTCTTTCTTTTCTTGCTAAGCAAGAAATAATAATTATGGTACTGAGACTAAATGGAAAATAATTGAACATTGATGAACTTCATTCTTTAATTATTAAATGCTGTACATTTGCGGATGCAGTATGCTAAGGTGCCTGCATCATACGTCACATCACAGTAGGTTATGTTATGTGACATTACATGACAGCAGTTTTTGTAAAGTGATGGGCATTATTTTAAATGAGATTGTTGCTGTTGGTGGCTTCAGACAGTTCTATATTTGAGTTAAACACTATTGCTGTGTACTCCCTTATCCAATTATGTTTTTATATATTGGGATGATTTGATATTTACTGAAAATAGTTATTCTTGGTCTGCATCACTATCAACAGACTTGTGTCTGAATATAAACAGTATTACTATTTCAAAGCAATGCAGTTTAAAAAGTAATGTTTGCAAATGATATTATTGTGTTAAGGCTTTTGACCTTGTTTCAACAAGTTGATATAACAGGATAACATTGGCGCACTTGCTCTTGAAAGCTTAAGGCTGTGTCAGCTGTTTAACAACACGTCTGGTCTGATTAACTTACAAAAGAGACATGTATTTTGTTAAGTCTATGTAGAGAAGATCCAAGCAAAATGACACCTTTTATTGGCTAACTAAAAAGATTACAATTTGCAAGCTGTCGAGGCAACTCAGGCCCCTTCTTCAGGCACGATGTTAAGTCTATGTAAAACAGTTTCTATTTAAGACCCTTTTCTAAGTTGTCTATTAAAAAAATCACCATTTATTTTGACTGTCCTCTTTATTACCTTGAGCAGAATGCCATATCATATGCTTACTATAAATGAAAAACAGGAACATTTTATCCTTTAACCTTCATCTTGTGATATGTTAAGAATTCTTCTATTAGCCTGAATACTACTACTGTCATATTCTGTATGTCTATTATTTTTTTCTTCAGTTGTTCAGACAAATTTATCTTGCAAATAACTTAAGTATCTGACACCTCCTCTTTTCACTTGTTTTGAGAGCATATTTTACTTACATACCAAAGTCCCAATAGACTCAGAGTCCTTGAACCTCTATCCCTAGCACTATCACAATCTGCATTTTGCAATCTGTACTTAAAGTTTATCGAATTTAGGCATTTCCATTAAAATTCTAGGTAAATGACTACTGAAGTAGTGCTCAGGCTGAAAGATCCCAGATTGAGTAGGAAGTTGAATATGGAGTTTACTTTCTCCCAGTGATATATGCCTTATATAGCTGCCCAGCCTCAGTCACTTACCAGCACTGCCCATTTGTACTACCACAGGTTATTACAGCATTTATAAAGCTATTTGTTGCTATACAGATTTGCTCTTCAAATAAATGGTCATCTTTACCTTCAGTTATAAAATAATAAACCTCATCATACCCTTAAACAGTAGGGATGCATCTCCCAGGTCACAAAGCCTCTACTGCATCTTGATATCCTCTCCATGAAAATTATAAACAGGAGGTTAGACTGAACCATGATAGAGCCTTATGCCCTTTTTTAACCACTGGGACTCATGGCAAGAATGCAAACACACATCTTTCTCCTAAAGTACAGTGGCATAATAGCACACAATAGAATCCCTGAATTCCCATACACTTATAGCATCTATCACTAAAAAAAAATTGGCCATTAGCCTTTCCTGTTGTATAAAATACATGTAGACTGTATTTGCATATTCTCTCTCTCTCTCTCTCTCTCTCTCTCTCTCTCTCTCTCTCTGGATAAACAGTTCATTGTTCCATGGCCAAAACAAAACCAGAGCTATTTCTCCTAGATCGCCTCTGTATTACAATGACAAATCGCAAAATGCTAAATCGTAGTTGAAGTTCACACTTAAATGTCTATAGAAAGTACTGTACATAAAAAAGCAAAAAAGGCATGAAAGTTTCACAGTTGTTATCTTGGATAACCCAGAATGTCCAGGGTGAACTTTTACACTATTGTGTCAACCAGTGCACAAATTACATTGCATAACTTAGCAACAAGATGGCGTCGAAAAAAGATGCAAATAATTTAAATCCTCTAGAAAATCAACCTTCAAATCAAAAAATGAACATTAAAATTAAACATCACAAGACTCCAGAGGAGGAGGAGGTGGTGGGGAGCATGTGCTGATTACAGCATGTTGCTGCACCCACCACGCGGCAAACCACCCGGATTGAGAACTGAGTGCAGCCATGCAACAGGTGAAACCTCAGCACCACCCTGAACAGTGTAAGGGTTTTTTTTTTTTACAGTGGCTGGAGTGCCAATCCTGCCACCAACCCCCAAGTTTTCCCTACAAGTTGGGGGACCTGCTTGCAGGGCTGTATGCAGATTAACGTAATACCCAGGATAGAGCAATTGCAGGTTAAGGGCCTTGCTCAGTGACCCTAATGGCGTAATGTTACTTCTGGCGTTTATGGGATTCAAACTGGCAACCTTCCAATTGCTGGCATATATGCCTAGCGTTAGAGTCACCACTCTGCATGCAGTCTCCAGAAACCATAATAATTGAATTATATTATGTAACTTTTATTCAGGAAAAGAAAATAGAAATGAAACTTAATCATAGCAATCCCCTGTCGAGGTTCATTTTTGGCCATCCATCCTTAGAACAGCTTTGATACTGTGTTTGTGTCTCACTTATAACCAAGTAGGGACACCAGAATTTTGAGGAGAGAGAGAGAGCGAGATGAATTTCAATGATTTCAGATTTGGAGAAAATCCTTTCACTTTCTTTGTCTTATGGTTGGGTATGATTATATACTATTTTTCAACAAATATCCCAAACACAATGTGTTTAATACAAAATGCCCTGACCCTTTGATTTTTCCTTTGAGTAAGTTGTGTTGTGAGCCAGATAGGCATTAGGAGGTCTTTTACTGGAACAGAAGCTTTGTCCAGGCTGAGATGATGCAGAGAGAACAAGGTGCATGTT
This sequence comes from Polypterus senegalus, assembly GCF_016835505.1. Lineage (NCBI taxonomy): Eukaryota > Metazoa > Chordata > Cladistia > Polypteriformes > Polypteridae > Polypterus > Polypterus senegalus. Next base: position 85,958,490 of record NC_053162.1, read on the forward strand.
TCATTGTACATTTCAGTCAAAGCATACAGCTCACTTCTTTGAAGCTGCAACTAAAATATCACACACCATTTAAAAAAGGAAAAGTATAATGACATTTTGTTCTAAAGGCACTAATTGAAAGCCATGCTTCACCAAACTCCTCCCACGTAAAGGCCTTCAATTTGGCAGTTTCTTGTACCTTTCGGTCACAGCTGGTGAACCCCAGATCTGGTACTAAATACCTTTTTTTGCCTGTTTTACTTTTAAGCTGACAGATTCTCTCATCAATGGTCTCCACTAGCAGTCCCTAAGGTTGCTACCTTAAGAGACCCCAGCCACCTTTTTGCCATAGCTCTTTGAATCTGCCTCTGCTGCTAAGGAAAAGGGTTAATTTAGACGCCTTGACTCTCATATCTTAACAAGCACAAATGTGCCATCCCTGCGTATGAGAATTTGTAGCAACTCCTCTATGTCTGGGCTGCCTCATTGGATATTGGTTTAGCAACCAGAAGCATTCTATATGTATAGTGTTTTATATATCTGAAATACATGGTCATGAATATACTCTTTTGGATGAATGTCTTACATGCATGTACGAGAGTAGCAGCTCCTTTAATGTCCACTACCTGTGACAGGTTTGTCTGATTCAACAGGCAGCCCAGTCTACAACAAAGGCTGATGCATTTAGACTGTAGGAAATAATGTTTAGAGAAGTGGATGCTCACAAGAGAAACATAATACATTTTATTCCAGCCAGTGGTAATATGTGGATATTGCAACTTTAAGTAGTGCTTAGTACATTTTTGTTCCTGTATTTTGTGAACCAACAACCATTGTCATGTTCTCATAGATCCTCCCACAACATGCAAAGAAAACACATGACCAGACCCATTATTAAAAAGATCAGGATAGTCAGAAAATGTCTAATACCTTTTAATTAATTATATAAAAGAGCAGGGGACTAAACAGTATATAAGGGATTCAGGAGTATGTCAAATAAGACAAGTCTTTCTGACAAGCGAGAGAATCTTTTATTTCTTAACTGCTTTATTTTTCTCTCATATTCTTATAACAAGGTGAATGAATGAAATATAATGAGTAATGTTTATATTTACATTTGTTGAATTTTTGCATTGTAAATAACAGAAAAATCTTTACATTCTCAAGTGACACTGCATTAAATATTAAAACTGGAAAAATGGAGAATGGACATTGAAAATCTACTTTTTGTGTACTGTTCAATGTTAAATACATCTTTTCATTAGTCTTTCTGACATTCAGAGAAAGATATATAGTTATTATTGTACCATTTTAGTAAGCAGTCCACTTGATTAAAGTAATGGATTTCATCCCCCTAGATATGAGTTCAATAAACATTGTGTCATCGGCATACTTGTTAGATGAACTATGGTTATTGTTACATCTCGGTTTACTAGTGTTAAAAGTAAATAAAGATAGCACAAACCCCTGAGGATCCTATTTATTTGAAAAATTAAGGTACCTTTGCTGAAAAGGGGAATGTACTTTACTATGTGTGAATGATTTAAAAGAAAGTCATGAATCCATGCTGTAATATGTGGAATAACAGTCATGCTGTTTAATTTCTCAGTCAATATGTGAAGCTGTTGGTTTTGAGTGGTGAAGAAAAATGCAGAATTAGTGTATATTTGATGTAAGATAACCTCAAGATTTTGCATTTTCTACATATATTTTCACATTTTGGAAATTAGTGGTTATCTTGAAAGAGCTTAGTGTATGTCATTTTTCACCAAATGTGCAAAGTATTTTTTTGGAGTGGAAGTGAGTGCCACTGGTGTTTAATTATTTAGACTTCTTGTCTTGGAAACCTGGAAACTGGGGTAATGATTGACTGTTTCCACAGCTCATATACAACACTGTAGCTTGGGAACCAGTACATATATATCTAATGAGCTATATATGAGATTTCTCCATAGCAGTGAGCCAATATACAATGTTAGAACTGTTCTGTCTGCTGTTCCATGTCAACCTGGAAAGCTAGTAGAAATATGGTAAGTTACACATTTAATTGCTAGCTAGATATAAGTAGGGTCTCTACTGAGTCAGGTTTGATGCTGATGAACTTTTCCCAAATGGTCAATCATTTCTAACAGTATGCTGGAATTTGAAGCAATAATAAATTATTATTGAATAATTGAATGAATAAGAAATTAACCTGGAAGAAAATACACTTCTGGTCCGTGAGGGAGGAGGGATGGAGTAAGAGAATACAAAATGAAGATATGGTCTAATCTGTAATGGGAGTGGTGTCTCAAAACACCATGTCTGAGTGGTTCAGGAACCTAAATGAGTCAACTAAATTTACATCAGATGCAAATTTGCATAGGGAGCAGGTAGAGTGTGGGGTATACCGGTAACTTGTCTAATATTGTGTTTATTAACACAAATAATAAACATTTAAACTGTGAGATAGTGAATAAAAGAAAGATAAATAACATCAACTATGGGTGCAAGTAACACATAGTGGAAATTTCCTACTGGCAAATTCAAGTCAAAAATAGAAAAACCTGGAAAGATCATCAGACCCTGAGCTAAGTATTTAATTAAGGAAGTTATGTCTCAGAAAGATGGCCACTCTGCCTGTCTTTGATTAGGCAGAAGACGTGCCTGATACCAAATAAGAGATGTTGTCAAGGCGAGGCATATCTTCAGCTACTAGAGTTTACCTTAAGAATACGATATTAACATGCTTTGCAACATAAGTATAAAACGCTTGATCTTTTAGTATTGGACCCAAGACCACGCGCATTCAGACCTTACACAGTTAAATTAGCCATTGAAAAGAAATAAGGATAAAGTCAGAAAGCATAAATGAAAAGGTAAATAAGACTAACATGACCATCATTGCCACTCTGTCCAGCCATCCAAAAACAGTAAATCACACAAAAACTTCCCCAACCCAAAACTCTACTCCTCATAATCACATACAAAATTAAACACAAATTGATTCCATATATATATATATATATACATATATATATATATATATATATATAAAAGGATGTAGAGCTCCCCTACACCCTTTTCAGAAGGCACAGTGAAGAATAAACAATAGATTTATTTTTGTCCTTTAAACAAAGAAGCAACCAACATAAAGATATGAAGAACCTGAAGTGTAGACATATAGCTAAGTCCATAACATCCAACTGCTGATCAGAGAACAAGGCAGTGACGGGACCACATACAACCTCCCTCTGCCCTCTGAGTAAGATATGATATATATATATATATATATATATATATATATATATATATATATATATATATATATATGTATATCTTGTATATGTGTGTGTGTATATATATATATGTGTGTATGTATATATATATATATATGTGTGTATATATATATATATATATGTATGTATATATATGTATATATAATATGTGTATATATAATATATATATATATATATATATATATATATATATATATATATCTATACTAATAAAAGGCAAAGCCCTCACTCACTCATCACTAATTCTCCAACTTCCCGTGTAGGTAGAAGGCTGAAATTTGGCAGGTTCATTCCTTACAGTTTCCTTGCAAAAGTTGGGCAGGTTTTATATCGAAATTCTACGCGTAATGGTCATAACTGGAAGCTGTTTTTCTCCATTTACTGTAATGGAGATGAGCTTGAACGCCGTGGGGGCGGAGTTTCATGTGACATCATCACGCCTCCCACGTAATCACGCAGTACATAGAAAACCTGGAAGACCTCCAAAAGCGCTGAAGAAAACATGCATTATATAATTGAGAAGGCAGCGAAACAATAAGAAGCGAGCGAGTGACATATACAACCATATTCATGAGTTCTGCTACTTCGGAAACAAAGCACGATGTAAACCTACACTTTAAATTAAGTTCATATAAAGGCTTCCGCTGGCGTTTGTAATTTAGTGCCTGCCCATATAAGGCCGTCCGTCCGTCAGCGGCAATCCAATAGCAAACTCCCACTAAATATTCACGGGTGAAGGACTGTGCTTATGGAGAGGAAGATGAGATGGTCAGGGTGGTGTTTGACACAAACTCAGCGAAACTGCGAGAGAAAGTTTTAAGTGCCAGGACTAAGGTAACATTAAATAAAGCCATGGACATGCGAGATGGCACCAGCACAGCTGGGAACCTTCGATGCATGTACACCGAGCGGCTCACGTGAACTGACGCAGTGCACAGATAAAAGCAACAGTTCCAAAGAGCGCTGAACAAAAAACGAATTACACAATTGAAAAGGCAGCAAAAAATATGAAGTGTCTAATACATACAAGCATATTCATAAATCCAGCTACTGCGGAAACAAAGCACACGGTGGAAAAGTCAATGTCCCGCTAAAGGAAGACAGTGTAAAAAAAGCCTGTGCATGCAGTGTGTCAGGTCTCAGATAAAGAAGACGACGAGCTGTTTATTGATGCAGTAAGAAACGAATCGATGAATGAAACCTGTTATCTTTACAACGATTGACAAACACGGAATGTAACTTGAACACAACACATCCTACAAATACGAACCTGATTGAAAGAAATAATGATAATCAAATCCTTGATGACAGCAACACTCATAACAAAACAAATACTGTATATTGACAGTCATGTTACGTTATTTTTAAAATGTTCCCTTTTCTTTTTCTACCTTTTTTAACACACTACTTCTCCGCTGCGATACGCGGGTATATATATATGTATATATATATCCCGATCTACATACTCGAATAATGGATACTTTATTCGCCATCAATGATTGTTTTGGTAAAGCCATACTCGTGTATTCATTAGATGAGCGGTAAAAAGTAAGAGCGAGGGAGGATGACTTATTGAGGCATGCAGGCTGTAGTGCGTGTCAACTCTATCTGAATTGCGCGATCACATTTGAAAACATATATCTTTTCAAGTTCTATTTAGTCCATATGTGTCAAACTCAAGGGCGGGCCACATCCGCCCGTGTAATTATATCCGCCCCGAGATCATTTTATATACTGTATTATTGTTATTAATGGCCCGGGTATATGAAGCGCTGGTAACACAATAAACTACAGATCCCATAATGCAATGCGCTTCAGCTGCCTTGCGAACACTTACCGCGTTAATCAAGTCTAGCTTATGATGCTGCAAGTTATTGCGAAGCTAGCTCACACGATGCTGAAGAGAAAAGCTGATTCTGAAAATAGAGCCTTTAAAAACCGATAGGAGGCTGAGTATATGTTTACTGAACCCGTGTGTCTCATTTGTGGAGCTAATGTGGCTGTAATTATATCTAAGACGGCACTATGAGACAAAACCATCACGGTAACCTGAAAGACCTGAATACAATGCAGAAGATACAGAAAGCAGAAGAATTAAATAAGAATCTGACACTTCAGCGGACGTTTTTACCCGTGCACAATCACAAAGTGATTTCAAGTGAAACTGCTTTTATGGGAGACACAAATGCACCAGTGCAACTTGCCCTACTCTTCCTGTTGCCAAGTAATGTTGAACCAAGTCGTCACTACGGTGTTCCCAAATACGCACTTTGCTGATAAACTGAGCGCACTGAGTTTGCACGGCGCTTTGGTGACTTCGAAGAACAAAAAAAGTCCGTCTACATGCGGCTCGAACCTTGTGCATGTTTGGTAGCACATATCTGTGTGAGAAGCTCTTCTCAGTGATAAAGACTAACAAAACAGCACACAGGAGTCGCCTCACTGATGAGCAGTGTTGGGAAGGTTACTTTAAAAATGTAATTCGTTACAAGTTACCCTGTTCAAAATGTAATAGTAGTGTAACTATTTTAATTACTTGTTCTGAGTAACGTAACTAATTACTTTTTGATTACTTTTCCAATTTTTGGATGGGTATTCTGTACCCGTAGCCTGCTTGTATGTATCCATTTTCAATTTCAAACCTGACAGTAATAATCTTTATGGTGAAATCAAGTGTGAATCAGTCCATAGCCCTGTTGTTCAAGGTGACTGAATGCTGCCTGTATATAGGAAGAAAAAAAATCTTTGATGCAGCATAGACCGAATAATGGACCAATATCTCTTACATCAATGAAGCAGAGAAAAAATAATCTGAAAGTTAATTATTGTGTCACATCCACTTATTGTTAGTTGCCAGACTATTACAGTCTATGTTGTACAGTATGTTGTATCAATTTTTTAAATTCTTTTTCCAGCTGACAGCACTTGGGGGACATCAAACAACAGAGTTATGGGATAATTCACACCGAATTTCTTATTTAAAATAGTTAAACACTTTTGATCCTCTTTTAATACACAAAGTAACATCAGAACTTTCATAAAGACACTATAATAACCACCACAAGGTCAGACTTCAAGATACATTTTACTGTTAAACATTTTTTTTAAATCACACATTTTGATTTCTTTTTAACATTGTAGGTATCAGAAACTACTTTAATAAGCAGCTCTTTTGGAATGTGTCTCTGTTAGCTTTTTGTCTACAATGAAAATTAAAATAAGAAACAATAAGCAGTACTTTAATAAGCAGCTCTTAACTCTTTTGGAATGTGTCTTTGTTAGCTTTTTGTCTATAATAAAACTTAAATAAAAGTGTAAAAACTGTAAAATAAATCATTGCTGATACTGTAAATCAGAATACTTATGCTTGGACACTTCAAAAAAAACATAGCCAACAAATTCTGCATTTAAGCTAATCAAAATCAGGTGGTAAAGGTATGTCCTCCATTAGTCACTATGGACAAAATCAGGATAAAGCTGTCTATTGTAGCGTAGGAGCAAGACCTCTTCCATGTGATTATCAGTCATTCTATTTCTAGTGGGAGTCAAAACTTTGCCTCCTTGACTGAACAGACGCTCCACAGGAGCACTGGAGGGAAGGGTAGTGTTGTATTTAATGAAAAGCTTCTTGATTATTGGAAATGCCTGCAGAGATTTCATGGTGGTGTCTGTGTCCTCCAAGTACTTCCTCACCTCACTGTGGGCTGTGCTGTCATATGCTACGTCTTTGCCATTTTCAAAAACAAAAAAATCATCTTCTCTTAATGAAACTGGGCTTTGTTGTTGTTCAAGATCAACAGCTTTCTGCAGAAGCATTCTTCTCATGTCATCTCTCTTTTCGGGGGTGATCCAACATAGACGAAACTTTGGCAGAGTTGTGGTTGCCATCTGTGCTTCATGACTGGCTAACACTGAACCAAACCTTTCTTCTATAGCTTCAGTAATGGTGGTGATGATGTGCACAGTGTAAATAACATGAGGAAGCTTTTCAGACAACTTTGTCTTGAGGCTCAACAAAGTAGGGATGACAAATCCTAAGTAACATTTGTTCTCGCCCTGGAGAATATCAATGGCAAGGGCTAAAGGCTGCAAAACCTCAGTGTATTCTTTTAGGAATGCTGCCTCTTGCGGGTGAAACATTGGAGAATCGAGCTTATCACAGATGTCCCTCAACTGGTCTTCTGAGAGCCCTACAACTTTTGAAATGGCCCTGAATTCTGAATTCCATCTTGTGACTGATGGAACAGTTAACTGCATTTTGGCTATATCCTGAATTGCCTCAGCAGCCAATGAAGATCTATGTGATTTGTTCCAGATAGATGAGCACTTTGCCATTGCACTTCGGTATTGCTTACGCGATGGACCGTTCTCTCCTGCTTTGTGAACCTCATTTGTGGCAATTAGATTAAGAGTATGAGCTGCACACCACTGGTGTTGTGGAAGAAAAAACTGCTCATCTTCCTCTTCCTGAAGAAGACCACTGACATCAGAAAATGTCAAACCATCACTGTGATCATCTGTCTCCTCTTCACTAACACCAAATTCACGGAATGCCTTTACAAAGTTGCTTCCGTTGTCAGTAACAGTGCATCTGACTTTAGTTTGAATCTTATATTCTGCATGAATTTTGTTTAGTTTTGTTGCAACCGCTTCGTAGGTGTGTCGACCTTTCAGGCGGGTGCAGGCCAAAGCTGCAGAATGCCTCTCTAGCGTGTCCTTATCAATCCAATGACATGTCACACCAAAGAAACTACGGTTTTGTGCTGACCAAATATCTGCTGTTGTGCAGACAGTGTCCACATCAATAAGCTTGGAGATAACAGATTCCTTCATAATTGCAAACTCCCTATCAATCCGCTGCATTAGAGTCTTTCTACACATTGTTTTTTTCCCACCACTAAGACCCTCAACAAGCTTCCGGAATGATGGTTGCTCCACTACTGAAAAGCACTGTACATCTTCAACGACAAAATCAAACACCAACTTGTTCACACGTTCCTGTGACACGCTGAACCCTGTCACTATCCTTGCTTGCTTCATAGGAGGTTGAGAAGATTCTTGGGTAGAAGTGCTTGGCAGATCATCAGACTGACATGGTGTATCTTGCGTCAGAAGAATACTTGGATGTCTCCTCTGAAAATAACAAATACATATTTAATTAAAGATGCATTACATAATTAAAATCTTGTCTTCCACTTGATTACAAAACATGACATGTTATTTTCTTACATTGTGAAAGACTAGATCCAAATTGGGTGAAAACAGCTCCCTCTAGTGTAACAACGCGTAACATTAATACTAATGCTATGAATTATTACAACATTATTACAATTATTAATTATGTATAGCATTAATATTAATGCTATAATAATAATAAGAAGAAGAAGAAGAAGAAGAATAGTAGTAGTAGTAGCATTAAATGGTGGTTATTATTAATTAAAACTAAATTATGGGGTAGACATTGACTATGGTGCACCACTATTGTGTTTACACTTTACAAAAAACATGTTACTTTTTACTAGACAAAACATTTTACAGTCTATTTTTCAATCACAAATGCTGAAGTAGCCGATCGCTTGCATTCAAGACAATACATGTAAAACTTGGACAATGCGTAGTCTTTGTTAAAATCTACCATTCCAGGCACATTTTAAATTACATATAGCAAGTCAGGCACGCTAATATCAAAACTGACAAAATGGGAGGGAAAGTGCGTAATATGGCTCAACAACCTCCTTAGCTAGCTATCTAGAGTAGCTAGCTTAAAGTGAACCGAAATAGGGAGCTAAAATAGCCATAGGCTACATCTGCATTTGGGCACATAAAAAGCGTGTGGCTGTGAAAAGTTGCGTGGCGTCTGTGACTGTGTGACAATGTGAAGGCTTCATTGCTAAAAAAAAACTTTCCGTTTGCTCTTACAAGCAGCACTTACCTCTAGCTGTTTCCTGAGGTTGGACATTGAGGTTTTCGATGTGGACAACATCTTGATAGCTGGCAAACAAGCATTACATTGCACAGTTAGATTTATGCCCTTTTCCGCGACATATCTGAAATGTTTTCTAAATTTCCAGCTGTGAAATGCAGTTTTATTAGACATTGCTAGTAGTAGTTTGAAACTCAGATCACAACATGCCCAGGCATCTGCTATCAGACTGAGGTGATGGCGCTGGCGCTGCAATTATAGACGTGATAGGAGAGCCTATCAGAAATAATTATTGTCTGTGGGAGGGGAATGGAAAAGGACGATGTTTATAGGCCTAATGAAAACGTGCGAAACAGGCAAAAAAATATTATTTCATATTTCATAAAGGCTTTGCTGACATTTTTAATATGTAACTTAAATTGTAATTCTGAAAAATTACACAAGTAACTAATTGAATTACACATTTTTATACAGTAACTGTAATGTATTACCGTTACATTTATTTTGTAATTTAATTACGTAACGCCGTTACATGTATTTCGTTACTCCCCAACACTGCTGATGAGCACCTGCAATCCATCCTGAGAATCTCCACAACACAGAACCTCACACCAAACAGAAACGAACTTGTTGCCAAAAAAAGATGCCAGGCGCCCAGCTCTGATAAAATGACATATGAGCAAAGACAACTGAATGATTTGATTTGTTATTGCTGAAAGGAACACATTTTATTTATATTTCCAGGTTTTGTTATGCACCATGTTCATATTTGAATTTGTATAATTTTTACAGGATATATTTTTATGGAGAGCAAAATCTTTTGGGATATTTAAAATATAAGTTTATTTTTTATATAAAATTACATAAGAGTAAAGAAATTTGAATGTTTGTTCTTTTAATGTTTACTTTATTTCTAACTTGTATAATTTAGACAGGATATATTTTTATGGAGAGCAAAATATTATAAGTTGTTTAAGGTTTGAGTTGATTTATTCAGGAATAATATTCCTGTCTGTTTTTACCATTCCTACCAAAGATATTTCTGTCGACTAAGTAAAAATTCCTTCTATTTAAAATTTAAATAGAACTTGAACAAATACGATAGTTTATAATATCCACGCAGACTTGCACGTAAGAGCGGGAGTTATCCGTTTTAACAAGCAGCGTATTGCACTGATACGAAATAGCTGTGTGTGTATATATGTAGATATGTATGTATATGTATATATATGTTTATATATGTGTGTGTATGTGTGTGTGTGTGTGTATATATATATATATATGTATTTGTGTGTATATATGTGTGTGTGTATGTATGTATGTGTGTATGCATATGTATGTATATATGTGTATATATGTGTATATGTATAGATATGTGTATATATATATGTTTATGTGTGTGTGTGTGTAAATATATGTATATGTGTATATATGTATATATATATATATGACAACAACACTCATCACTCACAACCGTGACAAAACAATTACATTGACAATCATGTTACGTTATTTTCAAAATGTTTCCTTTTCTTTTCATTGCTTCTTTAACACACTACTTCTCGCTCTGCGCTGGTATTTTACTAGTATATATATACAGTAATCCTCGCTATATCGCTTTGACTTTCGCGGTTTCACTCTATCGCGGATTTTAAATGTAAGCACATCTAAATATATATCACGGATTTTTCGCTGATTCGCCGCTTTCTGCGGACAATGGGTCTTTTAATTTAGGTTACATGCTTCCTCAGTTTGATTGCCCAGTTGATTTTATACAAGGGACGCTATTGGCGGATGGCTTAGACGCTACCCAATCAGAGCATGTATTATATATTAACTAAAACTCCTCAATGCTATAAGATATGCTTCCCGCGTGGCGCTTGTTTTTTTTGCTTCTCTCTGTCTCTCATTCTCTCTGCCTGACGGAGGGGGTGTGAGCAGAGGGGGCTGTTTACACAGTGGCGGTTTGCCTAGAAGATAAGACGCTCCTCTACAAAATGCCGCTTTATCGCGGTGCTTCTGTATACTTAAAAGCAGGTATTGATTTTTTGATTGTTTGCTTTTCTTAGCGAGCGGTCTCTCTGACATTATCTGCTCTTCACGGTGCTCCTTTGAAGATAAGATATGTTTGCATTCTTTTAATTGTGAGAAAGAACTGCCATCTCTGTCTTGTAATGAAGCACAGTTTAAACGTTTGACTAAAGGGTGTTATTTCATGTCTAGAGGGCTCTAATAATGTTAACAGTGTGGGAGAGTTTATAAGGGCTTAAAATATACAAAAATAACCATACAAACATATGGTTTCTACTTGATTTTCACCTATCGCGGGGGTCTGGAGCATAACCCCGATCGAGGAGGATTACTGTATATATATACATATAATATATATACATATATATATATATATATATTTATATATATATATATATATATATTTATGTGTTTAATACAAAACATACAAAAATAAGAAGGAAAATTAAACAAGCATATAAACCCTAATCTCAAAATATGTAGATTCATTGTGAGGTGAATGAGGGACACTTTGTAAGCTGTAGCTTCATTACCACACACATACTCAGAAACAGATATGCCCAGAATGCAATGAATCATTGAGATGGTGTAAGTATAGAACACCCATTTTCCACTACTTAAACTTTTTGGAATTACTCACAAAATTTAAGGTAAATAACATACCCAAATAACCCAAAGTATTACAAATATATGGCACAGCATTCTCATGAAATGAAACCAGCACTCAGGTCCTCTTTGTCTAAATGGGATGGCTGAACATACAGAATTACTAGACGCCGCATGACCAGCTGCATCGCACGTCGACGTCGCCGCCATATTGCGAGTGGCACTGCTGTGGAGTGAAGTAATGTATAAAAGTGCCTCAAGCATGTGCTGCTTGGGATTGTGCAAACCGCTATACGCGCCAAACCAGATCCCGGGGATTACATTTCATAGGTAAGGCTGAACAATTATTTTGGTTATATTTGGCGGGGAAAAATCCCGTTTTATAATCTTAGCACTCAAGGTCACCTTACAATAAAATGAAACAACATCAGTAAAATTAACTGTGGTGGGCTGGCACCCTGCCCAGGGTTTGTTTCCTGCCTTGCACACTGTGTTGGCTGGGATTGGCTCCAGCAGACCCCCGTGACCCTGTAGTTAGGATATAGTGGGTTGGATAATGGATGGATAGTAAAATTAAAACAAGAGAATGATAAATCAAAAAGCAATAATTATCAAACAAACAAAGAAAACTGGCAGTAACCATGCAAAATTCACAATTTGTATGCAAGTTTGAAAATGTGTTATTGAATCAAGCTGATGTTAATGAGATTGAAGAGAATTCCCGAGTTGAGGAGCACTATGAGAGACACTCGAGCTCCCATAGCACAGAGTTTGATGTGTGGTACAGAACGTGGAGCTGCAGATAAGGATATGAGTGAGTGAGAGGAGTGTCAGTCTGTTTTGGGGGAGGGGTTTGGGCTTTAAATGTTATGACCAGTATTTTGTATTGTATTCTGTAGTTAATAGGGAGCCAGTGAAGTTGAGAGAGGATATGTGTAATATGTTCAGTGGATTTAGAACAGGTTATTATCCTGGCAGCAGTATTTTGAAGAAGATGTAAGCGATGGATTACAGTAATCTATACGTGAGGTGACTTGGGCATCAACCAATACTTCAATACTGTGTTGCGTAAGAACAGGATGAAATCTATAAATGTTTCGTAGATGGAAGAAGGCAGTCCGAGAAATATTACTTATATGGAAGGAGTTATTTAATAATAATAATAAATAATAATTTAGTATTATTATTTAATTGCCATTATTAGTGTATAAATGAATATAAATAATTGCATTTAAACGATTCGCCAAAATCTGTTGTATGTAAACGATACTGTTTTAAACGTTATTGTTTTTTTCATCAGAAAACCCGGTTTCCACGTCTACCTGTATTAGTTTAAATGGCACTTTTGCTCCTCGCAATACGGCAGACGTGCTGACGTATCTACTGTCTACTGGGCAACACAGTGAATGTGGCATCTATCTATATATGTCTATGTGGCTGAAGGGGAAAACTGTCCAAGTGCAATGAATGATGGGATGAAGAAAGGCATCATATGATTGACAAAGGGAAAGTTAGAATGAGCTTAAAGTTGTCGATAGCCTTAATGGCCTGTTTTATGTAATCGGAAGCGACACTCCCTGAAGCATGTGTCAATTTAAGATAAGCCAGACAAAGAGAGAATGGATGCAGCCTAGCAGCACTTTTCCCTTTAATGACAGGTGGCAGCTGCAGTTGAGACAGAGTAGTCAGCAAATGGGTATGCTGTTATGAACAGTTTCTTTTGAATTTTTTCCAGGTTTTTCTGAGGCTATAAAAATCATCCAGGTGTCATTCTGGAGGTGGTTTAGGCACTCAAGGTAATTTAATTCTGTGGTTTTTTTCTTGATTGCAGCGTTCATTTAAAAATTGGCTTTTATTTTACGTTTCTTCGCATGATATTTTGTTCAAACTATGGGGCATCAATTCTGTGGTTTCAGTCATCGTGATGCAGGTTGTAGGACAAAATGGGAATTGCCTGTTCTTCTAGGCTTTAGTGGCACACCAGCCCAGGGACGCAGGCATTCAGCTGCATAGAACACCTATTTGCATTCCACACCAAGTGACTGAACTCCAGCTTGTACCAGGATCTGCCTAAACGTTATCAGATAACAAAGGTGTAAATCATCTATCCAGAGGCCTCTCTGCAGACGTTTTGAGCCAGAAGATATGAAATGGACTCAAGCTAGGACAAAGACCTAGAATGCAAGAGGTGACAGCTAAGATGGAAAGAAGATCCCACCTAATAAAAGACACTGATTTTGTCATGGGAAGTGACTTTAATCCTGTCGGGAGAAGGTTCATCCTTCCTTTAAAACTACATGCACCCCCTCTCTTAAACTCGGAAACAGTGAGAGGAGACAAGAGAATGGCCTGTTAAAGGAAGTTCAGAGATTCTCTCTGGGCACCCTCCCTGGAATTCTCTCAAGGAGGAGGGAACTCTCCTAACCTACTTTCTAAAATCTTCTCTCATACTTAAAGCAATGAGCCTCCTGCTTGGAGAGTCAAAGGTAATAACCTTTTCTCTTTGTGAGCCTGTGAGCCGAGATCCAGTCTGCCAAATTAAGCACTGAGCACTATTTGCTTAGGAGCAGTCATTACTTCAGGAAGGGAACATTAGCATCTAAACTCTTGGGCCAGATTGAGTAATTCTTGTGAAATAGCAAAAGACAGCAGAAGTCAAGCGGAAGAGGCAGCAGCATAATACTGACCAGGATCATGCAGCCAAGAGAAAGAGAGCACTCCAATACATGAAGAATCTTCCATTTGAACCTGGAACAACAACAAAGCAATAACTCCACATAACATTGGATGTTATCCATAAGGACTAGTGCCAAGATAAAGTAAAACTCTAAATACCAGTAAACAGAAAGCCTATATGTTACATGTTTGTTTGTGTCCATTCTTATGTTAACATATATATGCAATTATATTTCTATAATCCTTGTGTTTATCAATAAGTCATATTATTATGTTTCTTAAAACAAGTGTGCTTTAGTTATTTTGTTATGTCTAAAGTCTATTGACCCACCTCCTACAACAGAGAAAGGTAAGTTAGATCAAGTAGGACCCTTACTGGATTATTTGATTAATTACCACTATTGCCAATTAATTAACCAAATTAAAATGTTCTTTTTCAAATCCCACATTATTATGGCATCCTCTTGGGTGGTTGGCTTATTTATTAATCATTCAAAATATTGTGACATTGGTGTAATTGGCGAAGGGTTAAAAGGCCATTTCAACAATCATTTTGTGGCCGAGATTGGACTAAACCTAGTGTCTGATTTATCTTGTTATTTTGGTGACAGGTTATTGAAACAAAGCTCTACCTTTTGACTCTGAGTTTTAGTTTGCAGTTTGGCTCTGATGTTCTCTCCTTTTGACTTTTGGTTTTGACCATTGTTTTGCCTTGTCTCTGTTCTGTCTCATGTGTCTCCTATTTTCTGAAATAACTGCTCTTTTTGCAGGCAATGCATATATGATCTTTGTATGAAGGGTTCGGAATTCTTCTCACTTCCTGAAGGACAGTCTGATGATCATTATGGTTTAGGAATTTTAATATTAACAGCCTTAGACAGCAGGAATCCTTAAGTAGGGAGTAAATCATGTAGCTCTGCTCAATAATAGTAGCAAAGTTAGATAAAGACAGATGGATAGCCAGGCACATTTTTTTTAATTCAGTCACATTGTCACCCTCCAAGTTCTTTTTAATCCCGACATTGTGCACATTGCAGCGTCTATTTGCTCTAGTTTTTATCTTCAACTTCAGTGAGTTTTGCACTTAAAAAAGCACTTCAGCCCTCCAGGGATCCAGTCTGTTAGTCCTGTTGGTCAAAGATATTCTTCGTTTTTCTGATGCTCTAAGAAAGATTTGCCTGCTAAGTCTTTACCTTCAAGCTCCACTTTAAAAAAATTGCTGAACAGAGTGATGTGCTGTGGCAATCTCTTCAGGACTTAATATTCTCTAAACAGGTCTACCATCATTGCAGCTCTGACTTCTGTTGCAAAAATGTGTCGGCTCCAGACTAAATATCTAGAATTTGGGATAAGAAAAAAAAAATGTTACAAGCTGAGAAGCATAAGGGGATTTGGTACAGGATAAGGGAAAGTGGATGGCCCTGATGAGCTTCCAAATCAGATGTCCATCTGTAACCAAAGGTCACGTGATCTCCTGAATTGCAACCTTTCCGAAGTTTAACATTTTTTTTTTATTTTTAATTTGTATTAGTTTTATTTTGTTAATGTTCATTTGTGCACTTTGAAGCAAAATCTAATGACATAGCTCTTCCTAAAATGATTTGATTCCAATACTACATTAATAAAATCTATGACAAATATACATTATTTCTTGCTAAACCTGAAGGAACCTGATGTCTACACCTTATTATCCATCTAGGTTTGCATCCCCTGCTGAGATGTTTGTTAAACCTTTTATGCATTAATGTAAATAATTCTAGAATGATAGATAATGTTAGAATGTGTAGATTAAATTTGTTATGGATGAAATGTAATGTAACTTGGAAATGTTCACTAAATATATAATTTTTTTATT
Organism: Polypterus senegalus; assembly: GCF_016835505.1. Classification (NCBI taxonomy): domain Eukaryota; kingdom Metazoa; phylum Chordata; class Cladistia; order Polypteriformes; family Polypteridae; genus Polypterus; species Polypterus senegalus. The sequence continues at coordinate 85,974,838 of NC_053162.1, forward strand.
TTTTGTATTGTGGTTGTGATAGCCCTCAGACAATAGGTTAATTGGTTTGAAAAATAATTATGTTAACAAATGCAGACTTCTAATGGTAGAAAGAAAATGAAAGAATTGGCCCCACTATTGAACTCTGAAGGCTGCTTCAGCAGAATAACAATTGTGGTAATTGTGTAACTTTTAGGAGGCAGTTGCCTTGTTGTAGCAACTTTCCAGCTACACTTTCCTAAACATGTCAGCTGTGATATGAAAATAGAGTATAACAGTGCCTCATATTACTTGATATGCTACATGAACCAATGCGTACATGTAAAGCTGAATTAGCTTAGTAAAACGTGTTCGGAAGCTAGGGGATAAAAGGCATATTTTATTGTAAGCCAATCTTCAAAAATTATGCAATGTTTAATTAATAAAATCAGGCCAATAGTATCCGAAACACTAGATAAAAACACAATCTAAAAAGACACGAAAGTCTGAAACACAAAATACTAGGCAATAAATATGTAAGAGCTCTGGTTAATGCTCTTGCATCTAAAAGGACATAATAGTGCAGTAAAATATGCTAGTTTGACTGCCTTTTTTTATTTCCGCTTCCACTCCTGGCATGTGATTGTAGTGTAATTTGCAGTGCTATCCAAGAAACATTGATAGGAGGTGCCAGCGCAAACTGTACACAGAGGGAAGTGTCAGATGTTGAATTGTCAGATGTGGAGTCTTTTTGTTGTGTGAAGAACAAAAACACAGAGAAAGCAGTTTAAGGGTAGGGGAACCGTCACCGTATAGTATGTAGCACAACAGCGCTGAGGTGTAATGCATACAGATTGCAAACAAGACAATGAATAGTTAACAGATTGAGGTTTTATGGAATCAGAACTGGAAGTAATACAGATGCAAGGGAAATGAGGATGACGTGAATGTAGTGGGACGGAGGTGACGTCATCATAAGGAGCCGAAAGTGAGGATATAAGTGTGGGACTAGAAACAAAGTCATTATGGGAGCTTTATTTTTTCTGGAGAGAGAGAGAAAAAGGCATTAATAGTCTGTCCTGCACCCCCATCCCATGTCTTTTCATGCTCTGTTGAGCCCGTTGGTTGCCCCCTAATTACACCTGTGTAACAGTTGGCATCTCATTATGCAACAGATTTGTTCATTTGATGTTCTAATTAGTAGTCAATTGTATTTTGTTTTTGGTGAAACTGGTCACATTAAACAAACAAAAAAAGAAATTGGCTTGTCATAACATGTATTGACTAAGTGCTTTCTGCTATGCTTCCCGACACCGCACTTCTTCTATGGTTTACCAATAAGATAATCTACATTGTTCTTAGAAGGACTGTGAGAATTGTACAGCTTTGAGGCATATAGTTTTGTGAAGTTCCTGAAGATCTTTGTAATTTCTTTGTTTAAAAATTAAATAATATACAACAGTCTTTCTTTCATCCAGTATAAAAAACAGTACTGACGAGAGTGGCTCCATATTGTGCACATCAGACAATGTGGTGACACAAGCATGTTTTTGAGGAAAACATGCCCAAAATAAATAACTGCTTTAAAAAATTAAAAGAACCTTTTGAAAACACATCATCTCTCAATGGGAAAAACATGCTGGATATCTATACTGATATTGACTGGGTAATGTGTTAGGAATGAAAGGATGTCACATCATTTGATGGAAATGAAAAGTATCAACCTACAGAGGGCTGAATTCAAAGACACCCTGAAAATCAAAGGGAAAAAATGATGCAGCAGGTTAGTCCATTTTGCCGAAATTCAGAATCGTACTCAGTAGTTTGTATGGCCTCCACGTCCATATATATATTTTTTTGGGGAGTTTTTCCTTGTCTTCTTAGAGAGTCATGGCAGGGGAGCTGTCGAGAGGCAGGACCTGTTAAAGTCCATTGAGGCACTTCTTGTGTTATAATTTTGGGCTATGCAAAAATAAATTGTATTGTATGCATGCATGACAACGTCGGGGCATGCTCCAAATGAGACGATGGATGGTGTCCTGGTGGATCTCCTCCCATATCTTAACCAGGGCATCACTGAGCTCCTGGGCAGTCTGAGGTGCAACCTGGCAGCGTCAGATGGACCGAAAAATAATGTCCTAGAGGTGTTCTACTGGATTAGGTCAGGCAAGCGTGGGGGCCAGTCAATGGTATCAATTCCTTCATCCTCCAGGAACTGCCTGCATACTATCACCACATGAGGCCAGGAACTCGGGACCCACTGCACCAGCACAGGGTCTGACAATTGGTCCAAAGATTTCATTCTGATACCTAATGGCAGTCAAGGTGCTGTTTAGCCTGTAGCAATCTGTGCATCCCTTCATGGATATGCCTTCCCGGACCATCACTGACCCACCACCAAATTGGTCATGCTGAACGATGTTACAGGCATCATAATGTTCTCCACAGTTTCTCCAGACCCTTTCAAGTCTGTCACATGTGCTCAAGGTGAACCTACTTTCATCTGTGAAAAGCGCAGGGCGCCAGCGGTGGAACTTACAATTCTTGTATTCTATGGCAAATGCCAATCGAGCTCAACGGTGCTGGGCAGTGAGCACAGGGCCCACAGGCCACCCTCATGAAGTCTGTTTCTGATTGTTTGGTCAGAGACATTTACACCAGTGGCCTGCTGAGGTCATTTTGTTGGGCTCTGGCAGTGCTCATCCTGTTCCTCCTTGCCCAAAGGACCAGATATTAGCCCTGCTAATGGGTTAAGGACCTTCTACGGCCCTGTCCAGTTCTCCTAGAGTAACTGCCTGTCTCCCGGAATCTCCCCCATGCCCTTGCAACTGTGCTACAGTAAACCTTCTTGCAATGGCACATATTGATGTGTCATCCTGTGCAACCTCTGTAGGGTCCAGGTATCGCCTCATGCTACCTGTAGTGACACTGTCCGTAACCAAATGCAAAACTACTGAAAAAACAGTCAGAAAAGATGAGGAGGAAAAAATGTCAGTGGCCTCCACCTGTCAAACCATTCCTGTTTGGGGGTTGTTTCATTGTTGCCCCTCTAGTGCACCTGTTGTTAATTTTATTAACACCAAAGCAGCTGAAACTGATTAACAACCCCCTCTGCTACTTAAATGACCAGATCAATATCCCAGAAATTTCATTGACTTGATGTTATACTCTGATTAAAAAATGTTCCTTTAATTTTTTGAGCAGTATATTATAATGGTAGGGTTATTTCATAACCTTTCAGAACCGATGGAAATTTTTCTACTTTTATTTTGGTCAATACTCCTTTTTCAACAGTACATCATAGTTGTTCAAAAACTGACTATCTTCAGTGATAACAATGTCTTTCCATTTTTTAAATGTTGTAAATATGATGCGATCATCACCTTAGAGTGGCTCAAAAAAGGAGTAGGGGCACTTCTAAAGACAGGACTTGCTACATTTTATTCCTGGACAAAAATTAGTGTCCAATTTTATTTCTGTTTTTCATTTCACTGGAAAAAGTGGTGTAACAATTATGTACTGTAATGGACAGCCGGGTCCCATGCCCAGTCGGGATGACCCTGCTGTATATAGTCCGGGGGAGCAGCCATGGACTCCTCAGTACCTCCCCCGGAACGCTTGGTGGCAGCCTCTCTGGTTGATGATGCCTCAGTTTCCCGCAGGGTTTCATGGGAGATGGAGTTCTTCCCAACCCTGTGGGGACCTGGGATGGCCGCCAGGGGCCAAGGCAGAGGTAGTTAAGCCCAGGTGGTTTAATCATCAGCCCCACACAGGAGTGCAATTGGGAACAGGTGAGCAAACACCAGGAGCACTCCCGGGATGGCCATAAAAGGAGCCAGCAACCACCACTCAGTGCCAGAATCGTCAGGAAGAGGATGAGGTTGCCTGAGAGGAGTGATGGTGCCAGCGGAAGGATTGCTGTGTTTAAAGTAAGGTGCTTTGGGATTGTGTTATACCTGTGGGGTTCACGAGGAAGATGTACCCCATAGGGGAAGAGTGTTTGGGACTGTGTTGGGCCTGTGGGACACGGGGAAGACGTGCCCCACGGCTGAAGAGAAAATAAAAAGATTTCTGTTCAATTTACACATGCCTCGGTGTGAATCTGTGCTGGGTCGGGGGCTTATATAGCGCCTTATTTACAGTACATTATAATATTCACAAGCTTGGCAAAAATGCATGTCCCAGGTTATAGGAAATAACACATTTTATTAAATGAAAGGGCAAATAAAAGAATTACCATCCAGTTACATCAGTGGTTCTCAACTTGTGGGGCGGGCCCCCTGGGGGAGCGCGAAGTAACAAAAAGGGGGTGCGAAGATGTGAAAAAAAAGAAAACAAGAATCAAAAAGATGAAAAAAACATCTGTTGAAACCAAAACAAATGAACTTAAACTACATTCTGATACTAGAACAATAAATATAGAGTAAGATAAAAGTCGATAAAAATTAAGTATGTGTAATAAAATGTGGGGCACGATTAAAACTGTTATGAAAACTCAGGTCGCAAATACTTAAAGGTTGAAAAACGCTGAGTTACATGAACCTTAAAGCAGGAATTGCATCATAGAACATCACAATAACCCCACCCCCACCATAAAAAGCCTATTTTTTGTCAAACATTTAGGAAGCTACCAGAATTGTTCTGCTGGGGTCATATATGATCATTTATGTTTTATGCATTAGACTTTCAGTAGGAAATTATTATAGTATGATCTAGAATAATGTAAAAATATTTAATATTCTGTTGGAATTAATATCTTTCACTTCTAAAAGATAAAAGAAAAATGATAAAACCTTTCTTCCTTTTTAGGTATTGTCATATGTTGTGTTTTATAGTAAAAACTTTTTCAGTGCTGTTTCTTGACTACTAGTATTGAAAGAATTGAATGAATATAAAGAAAGCATTACCAAATATAAAAATGACAGGTTCACTGATTCAAACAGTACCCTTAATATACAAAGCAAATAAAACTGTTCAGAAACGCATCCTTCACAAATTGACCTCTACTTAATTGCTTAAGTCACTGAGCTGTCTTTTTAAAAATGAACACTTTATTTGCAAGTTCATTCTATGAAATTGCCTTGTTGCATCACACATTATTACACTTATTGTTAATTCAATATGATTGTTACATTTATCTTTTAAAGACCTTTCTTGGTTCTTAGTAAGGATTCTTCTGTTAATTATTTAAAATTAAAATGTATACCTTTTAGAGTGGATGTCACTATCACGCTTACATATACGCACACTCTCTAGAGTCGCCTGAAAGGAACAGTATGTTTGTCTTTGAACTATGGGAAGAAACTAGAGTAAATGAAAACACTGAAGTACCTAGTAAATATGCTATCAATGATCTGCATGTACTCTATAAAGGAATCTAAAAAACACTGCTCACTTTAAAATATTTGGTTTAATTATGCAACATAACTTTTTTTTTTTTTTTTAAAGTTACTTAAAAAACAACTTTCACTTATAACAACATTCAAATGCTCCGGTCCTCTCTAAAGTGTTTGAATTCATGAGTAACATTGCTGTTCAGCATTAAAAGCTTTTATCATTGTGCAGACTGTTGTGTAATTTGTATGCTCAGTAACAAGTTAAATTTATGTTGATGTTGATATTCCTGTTGTGGTAATTTCCTGTAGACTGTTAGTGGGTGGGATTTTTAGAAGGAAAAAGGAAGTTCTTAAAAACAGGTATTTTGGTCTTTTACTGAGAGAACCTAATGAGAAACTGGATGGCAGCAGTAGTGCAAGAGGCAACTGGCCCTGTGTCTTACCATGTGCAAACAGAAGATGGACACATTTGCCGTTGCCATGTTGATCACCTTCGAAAGCATATGATGGATCAAGGGCCTGTGCCCAAAGCAGAGTCAATGCAGCTGCCAGCTACCACTGTTCAGCAGTCTCCTGGTAGTCCAGAAATACCAACTTCTTCTGAATCTACTACAGATAATGATACAGTAGTGACACCAACCCCTGAAACTGGTAAACCAGTGGATGTTAAGACCCCGCAGCCTATGGTGTCACTAAGGCCCCGTAGAGCTCTTGTTAGGCTAAAACGTTACAAAGATATTTAAAACTGGGGGAAAGGAGTGTATCCGGGTGTTCTGGTTTCCTCCCGCAGTCCAAAGACATGCAGGTGATTCTAAATTGTCCCTAGTGTGTGCTTGGTGTGTGTATGTGTGTCTGTGCGCACCCTGTGGTGGGCTGGCGCTCTGCCTGGGGTTTGTTTCCTGCCTTGCGCCCTGTGTTGGCTGGGATTGGCTCCAGCAGACCCCCGTGACCCTGTAGTTAGGATATAGTGGGTTGTATAATGGATGGATGGATGGATGGATGGAAAGGAATTGTTGTGTATTTGTATGTTCAGTAACAAGTTAAATTTAAATTGCTGTTGATTGAGATTCCTATTGTTTGTAATTTCCTGTAGAATGTTAGTGGGTGGAATTTTAGAAGGAAAAATGAAGTTCTTAAAAACAGGTATTTTGGTCTTTTACTGAGAGAAACTAATGAGAAATTGACATGATTTTACACTTATTAAAAACTGTATTTAAGAATCATTATCAACGTCTGTGTGTCATCAATCGATGTTATACAGACTACTTTAATTTTCTATAAAGGTTTGATTTTTGCTACCCAACATGGAGGACATAGCAATCACTACAATCAGTAGTCATCTCCTTAAATCTGAGTACAGTATATCCATGGCAGTTAAGCAACAGTCTTGTCAAATGGAAATCATGTCTGTGGCTGTACAACAAGGAATTTTTATTTAATTTATTGGATATTAAGATTCAACGTTTGCCTTTCCATAGGGAGGAGGCACCGTTTTTTACCCTAGTGGAGGTGCATGCTGGCTGCTGCCATACAAAAAAGAAACCAAAGGAAGATATTAATACATTGAAGAGAAAAAAAGGTTCAATTACAGTACACAATCTATCTTTCAACTGTTTTTATACTTTAAAATAAAAACATCATCTTGCCTTTTGTTTCTGGCACACCTTTTTAGCCTTTGGTCCCTGGTGTTCTATAGAAAATGTAATTCTGATTGATGTTTTACAGAAGATATCATATAGCTATTATGATATATCTCTAACCTGTGCCTACTACAGTATTTTGCAATTTCCACTTTAAAAACTGTTGCACTGAGAGCACTTTAAAAAGCCAGTTAAAGCACCTTGTAATACAAACAAATCAGTCAAACAGACAGATGCTTTTCATATTTACCTGCTCCTGGACGCCAGATTCTCCATCTTTCAGCATAAAAGTAGTGCTAAATGGCAGTCACGACAACCTGAAAAGAGCACCTCTCACAGTCTCACGAAATCTTGATTGCATGCATTTTAAACAGGAGCGGTAGATATCAAGGTCCTTTGTACCACTTTTTTTTTTTTTTTTATTTAAAAGCATAAAAATCACATGTCCAATTGCTATAATTTGTTACTTTGTCCAAATTATTTACTGCTGCTTTCTCTCTGTTTTTTGCAATGAAAAGAAGGTGCACCCTGGGCCAACAAGGTGAAAGTGAAAAGGCTTAAACTGCTGTAGACACCTTTTTGTGAATGTCCCTGAATTGAATTGTTTCATTTTAGTGGATTAATACTTCATTAAATTAATTTCTTTACAAATAGTTATTTTCATTGAGATTGACCCAGATCCAGAAATATCTGCAGGAACACACAGTGAAACACTCATAGCATAGACAGTTTCATATGTCTCTCATAAAAATAAATTGCAAACTGCAACAATATCACAGTTATGGAGGTCTTCAAGTCATTACAAGTATATTTTAATGTTTTGTCTACAAGAGAACAAGAGCAGCTACTTTTTAAGATGCATGACTTCTCATTAAGGAGAACAGACTAATAATATTGTAGTTCAACAAATACATACAAATAAAATGCGGTACAGAATTACAGTGATTTAACAGCACAGTTATAGTCAAACATAGTGACCAATTAACTAATTTTTAAAGGAACACTCCACCCTAATATATTTTTTTAGATACTGTATGCTATTTACCCCATGTAGTTTGTAGCCATGGCCATAAAAAAAATTTAATGACATGTTTTCATGCAGACCAAGAGAGACGGAGAGAGGGGTTGGGAGCATGCACTGATACAGCGCATTGCTGCACCCACCACACAATAAACCACCTGGATTGGGACCCGAGTGCAGCCATGCAAAGGGTGACACCTCAGCACTACACTGCAACAGTGTGAGGTGTTGTGTTTTTTTGTTTTTTTAACAGTTGCTGGAGTGCCAATCTTGCCACCAACCCCCAAGTTACTTCTTCCCGGGTCTTCCAACCTTCAGAAATAAGTGCAGGTTAAGGATCTTGCTCAAGGACCCAATGGAGTACAGTCACTTCTGGTGTTTACAGGATTCAAACCGGTAACCTTATGATTGCCGGTGCAGATCCCTGGATATAAATTATAAAAGAAAGTTTCTGATGGAATAGAAGTCTATGGTGATCAGCATTGGACAACAGAAAACAATATCAATATCAAAACAATATCAAAATTACATTACTGGTGTGACACACGAGAAGTCATCCAGCAATACTTTTTTATCTTTTTATCTTTTACAGCCAAGAAGGAACAAAACATATTTGCATCATGGATGGTTTCCAGTTCTCCTCATTACTGATCCAAATTCAGGACACCAGGGTCAAAATTAACTTGAGAGTTTTTTAAAAGTGTTACTTTTCCAGTTACTGTATTTTTCGCTCCTTAAGATGTAGCTGACCATTAGACGCACCTAGGTTTAGAGGAGAAAAACAAGAAAAAAATATTCTGAACCAAATGGTGTACTAATATATGTAATAAAATATAGCAGAATAATATTTCAACCATGTAAAGTCAGCAGCGGTATTAAGAACCATCATCACTGTCATTAACAAATGAGGAGAGATTTTAAGGTTCAAGCACTCTTTTAGTTTTCTGGAAACCCCAAGAACTCCTCATTACTAGTGTCAGAATTTTGAAGCTCAGTTGCTCACAATCACTTTGCAGGAGCACGTACCTATCATCACACGGCATAACCTGTCCAAAGCCACTAGGGGACAAAGCACGTTTGGACCAGTGCTCCCTGAAGTTATATCGCCAGTCTAGTCCAATCTCTATTTGTAATGCCACAAAGCCCTTCATCTCGTCTTTTGTTGTGGGTTTCCACTTTGAAAAATGAGAATGCGGTGCAAGCGCAGCCTGCAATTCAAAAAATTGCTCTGCATACCTGTTTGTCTCAACTGACAGTAGCTGAAAGGCAGCCTCCGGAAAGAACAGCCTGAAGTAGTCCAGCGGCTGGTAATCTGTTGAGTCCAACAGCAAGCCATCCTGTCTTGTGAAGTCCGGTAGCCAGTTTGGCTCCCACGGATCAATGTCTGGGTATTCCTCCCACATGAACCTTGCCGTAGGTGCATCGGCTGTGCAAATGCTCTCAGCTGGGGTGGCATCGGCTGGTGTCTGATCAGCCTTTGCCAATTCCTCATTCTCTTGCTCGATCTCCCGATCACTCTCAACAAAATCCGACTTGGTGATAATGCGCAAAAGTCTGCTGAGTATTTTGTTTTCTGTACTCGCTTCGCTCCCTTGTAAAATGTCGATGCCATCTTGCCTTTGTTTACATTTCATAACTCATGTACTCGGATTAGATGCCGAGTCAATGAGTCTAACATTCCTGCAAGCAGAGAGCGAATGCCTGTAATGTAACAATGAGTTTCGTCGGCATTAACAGCTGATTGTCGCCCTCTACCCCTGGATGTCGACTTTTGTCAGGTAAGACATTTCCACCCTTATTTTGGAGGAAAAAAGTGCGTCTTATGGAGCGAAAAATACGGTAATTCACTTTCACACCACACTATATTATAGCACTTTCCGCTGACTATGTTTTTGGGAGTAAAAGTAACAGAATTTAAATTTTTTTTTTTTTTTAACATAATTTTTGCAGTATTATGGAAAGCATTAAACAAGATTCTAACAAACTGTACCAGAACAATGAAATTGGTATGGTTCCTGTCTGTCATCTTTCTAATCAGCAAGTAAGGCAATGGAGTTACAGGGCAGCCAATATCAACGTGCAATCCACCCCATTGTTCAACCCTCTTTAAAAAGTAAAATATTTGAAAAAAGAAAAGTAATGAACAGCTTGAATTGATAAAAACACAGGTAAATGTATTGTAGCATTCATAAAGAGGATAGCAACAGTGAGTACTTTTAGCATAACACAAAACCGGTTCAACAGTGGAAATATTCATGTACAGTGAATACACCCCATACAATAGATCAAACTTTAACAAATCTATACAAAATTTAGCTGGTCAGTGCTTCTTTTATCTTCTAGTGTCACCTTTTTCATATTCTGATTTTCTAATCATTGGCCTCAGATCCAGGAAATCACACATCCAAAATTGCAAGTACTGCCATTCACTGTCAGTTGGAGCCTCCTTTGTAAATAAAGTACATGCACAGGTTTTTTCTGTTTGCACATGACAGCCAGAAAGATAAGACATTTTTGTACAATTCTGTGTGCTGGCACCACAAGATTTTAATAGGTGCTCTACTCTTCAGCTCCTTCTACTGGGATAAGTTAACATTGTTGCAATGAATATCTTTCTGAAACTCTTCTTTCACTTTTTCTTTCAGGTATTGGTGATATTCCTACTTGTTTTGCCTTGAAAGAAAGTCTTGCTTGAATTCTTCTTGCTTTGTATTTCTTTATGCAGCAATGTTTTTCACTAATGCTCCATTACAGTATAATTATATTTTCCAGTACTCCTAAACCTTCACAGTATTTTATTTATCAAAGTCATTAGGTATCCAAACCTTTAGAAATATGTATAATGACAATGTGCTTGCACCATTTGATTAAGTCTTAAATGTATAATTTCTTCAACAAACTTATTTTTCAATTTACAAATCAGAAAGTTTGTTGAAAGAAACCTGCCTAACCTCCCCAATCTCCTATCATTATCCATGCTTTAATATACTTTTACATTCTTATACATTTTCTCTGTGCAACATGTACTGTAATTATTCTTAAAATTGTACATTGTGAACATTTTTGTAGATTGAGTTTTCCAAAATGTATTTGGGACTAAACTGTATTTGCCATGAATGTTACCAGTCTCATGATAGCACAAAGATGGTGGCTTTAATGGAGAGCGGAGGAAGTGGCATCATCAGTAGGGCCAGAACCGGAAGTGCTGTCATAAGTGGGGCTGGAAACCGAAAGTGGTGTCATCAGTGTAGGCCGGAACCGAAAGTGGCGTCATTTGGGGCCAGGCAGAATTTCCAGTAACTGGTCTGCAGAGAAATGAGAGAAAGAGGTAGTGCACTCTGCCACCCCCTGGTCTGGCATGGAATTACTCTCATTCAAGCCCTTTAGCTGCCTTCCATGTGCATGTGTGTCACAAGGCCAACTCAGCCAAGAGCCATTGGCTTGGGCATTCCTGTCTGAGAGGTTGTGAACCTGAGAAAGTTCATTGGCTTTGGCGTGGAGAGAGCCTCATCAATGAACAAGCGAAAATTTGTACGACTGTATGTCAAGAAACCACCTGGTGACCCGTGGATTCAACTTCTTCTGCAGGGCCATCCACTTCAAAGGTACATGATCTGTAACAAGGGTGAACTCTCGGCCCAAGAGAGAGTACCTCAGCTGCATAATTTCCCATTTGAATACCAAGCCTCTCTTTCCACTGCTGCATACCTGGTCTCTCGTTCCAACAGTTTCCAGCTCAGGAACATGATGGGGTGTTCAACATCATTGACGCTCTGGCTCAGCACGGCACCCAGGCCTGTGTCTGAAGTGTCCGTCTGGAGAATGAAAGGTTAAGAAAAGTCAGGAGCTTTCAAGACTGGTGCTAACGTAAGGGCCTTTTCAAGTCAATAAACACAGTGTCTGTCTTATCAGTCCATACCACATTGGTCGGGGGCCCTCTTTTTTTTTTTGTTAAATCAGTCAAGGGCACTGCTGTCTCAGAGAATTGGAGGTACAAACCAGCAGTAGTATCCCGCTAAGCCGGGAAAGGCTTGGACTTGCCAATTGGTTCGCAGACTGGGCCATTTCAATATGCCATCAGCTTTGGAGCTCTGTGGATTCACGGTACACCGACCCACCAGGCAGCCGAAATACTTGGCTTCATTCAATCCAAAGAAGCATTTATTGGGATTAATCTGAAGTCTGGCTTCACCAAGTGTCCATAATACTGCTCGGACCTGCTGTAGGTTTTCCTCCCATGTGCCAGAATAGATGACCACATCATCCATACGAGTTATGAGGCCAGAGCACTTTATCCACCAGGTGCTGAAATGTCACAGGAGCCCCGTGTAACCCAAATGGAAGGACACAATACCGCCAGTGACTGGTAGAGGTGCTAAACCCAGTCGTAACCTTTGCGGAGTCCGTTAAAGGAACCTGCCAGTACTCCTTTGTCATGTCATGAGTGGTCAAATATTTAGTCTGTCCTAGCCCCTCGAGAAGGTCGTTCACTTGTGGCATTTAATAGGCATCAACCTGGAAGACCTGATTATGTTTACGAAAGTCATTGCAAAACCTCCAACTTCCATCAGGCTTACTGACCAAGACAATGAGACTGGACCAAGGACTATGTCTTTCCTCTATCACACCTAGTTCCAGAATGTGCTTGTTCTCAAGCTCCACTTCAGCTCTTTTTGCCTCGGGAAGGCAATATGGGAGTTCTCAAACTATAACCCCAGGTTCTGGCACAATATCATGCGCAATCAGAGAAGTCCGGAACAGACGGCATAACTGCTTCCAGCTCCCGTTAAGTTAAGCACCGAAGTTAGTTATTTTTGTGAGCAAAGAGTGAGCGTGGCTGACTAGAGGAGGGATCGGTCGTAATATCTGGCCTTTGCTGCTTGAGCCTCATACATGTGAATTTTAAGTAAGGTACAAATTTTCCAAATCTTTGGTAATTGTGTGATATATTCTGATATATTGGTAGAGGGAAGAGCCTCTTCTCCCCATCCTTCTTTTAAAATATCCAGTATTTTATTCATATATTATTAATGTACAGATGTGGACAGACTGGAATCCACAACCAAACTAATTTGATGGCACTAAGATGGCAGCTTTAAGGGAGAGCGGAGAAAGTGAAATTATCCATAGGGCTGGAACTGGAAGTGGTGTCATTGAGGCCAGGCGAAACGCGAAATTTCCCATAACTAGTCTCCAGAGAAGTGAGAGAAATAGTTAGTGTACTCTTCCACACCCTGGTCTGGCATGGAATTACTCTCATTCAGGCCCTTAATGTTATATAAATGCAAAGTTGACTCACTCCCTTACCAACAAAAACACAATCTCTCATTTAGTTAAAATGCTGAATGGATGGTACCAAAGGAGTGCCACTGACCAAGTTGTAAATGTAATCTGTAGAGAAATGGGCTGGAGGTGAGTGAAGAAGGGCAAATGCCCTGCATAGGAAAAACAAATGGGTTGGTGAGCTACATGGCCTTCATGGTAAAATACATGCAATATTGTGGAGAACTGAGGTGTTCCCCTTCAGGTCAGAATGCTATGTACCACAAAGCTCTGGTTTGCAAATAAGAAACAGAAGTGCCACTGCAGCATACCGGCCCCCTTCAACTCCTCGGTACAACACAAGCCAGGAGTGATGGCATGCCTTGGTCAGTTTAAACACTTGCCCAGCTCAGTGAAGGGGTCCCCCATGGATGGAAAATAAAGGAAATGGACACATAACATAGTTCATGATATTATTTCCTTTCACTTGTTCTTTTCTGTACAATATTAAAACGTTAATTTCATTGCGTGGGACAGGTAAATTTGTAACTTGTGAACATCAGTGCTTTAATAATGAGTTGAAATGAATGGCAGTTCAGTGTATATTCCTTTTCATCTAAACCCTTCAAAATTTTGTAACATGTGGCATACGGCTGGGGGTGGAGCCCAGGAGGACCGGAGTAGGGCTTGTGCCTCCTCCAGACCACGAGGGGGTGACCACCCTGGTTGTCTTGGGGGTCACGGGTAGAGGGCATGGAAGCCCAACCCTGTAGGGGCCTGTGGCCACCGCCAGGCGGCGCCCCGGTGCTTGAAGAACCCTGGACCTCAGCACTTCCGCCACACCAGGAAGTGCTGGGGGGAAAAAGACTGGCGACACCCGGAGGGCTTCCGGGTGCACAGCTGGCACTTCTGCCACATGGGGGTGTGTCCATGGGGGATTGCCTGGAAGCAGCTGAAGCCCATCCGGGCTGGGATAAAAGGGGCCAAAAAAGGCAATTTGTGACTGTGAGGCCTGGACTTTGGGGGATCGGTGCTGGAGGCACTGGGTTTGTGCACTATTGACTCACTGTAAATAATTGTAAATAAAGGAGTGTGTTGGGTGAAACAACGATGTCCGCCTGTCTGTGTCCAGGGCCAGTTCCACACATTGAAGATTACACTCAGATCTGATTAACACTAGCCTTTTAACAAGATGTTTTACAGGGTCAAATTATATTTCTAATCAAAATTTTCATCATTCTTACTAATTACATGTTTAAAATGGAAAGAATTCTGTTTTCTGTAAAATTGTGTTTTGCAATGGCCAGCAGCAAAAGCCAAGTAAGAATTGATCTACCGCAGAATGTTTTACATATGGGCAATATGTAACATGTTATTACCCTCTGGGGAAAAAATATATACAAAAAAGCACTCAGTCTTGTATCTGATTAACCCTCAGCACTGAAAGAAAAACCCTTTGTCTTAGGAAATTTCCTAGGACAAACTGGGTAACACAGTTAGGTCACATGTTGTGGGACTGAGAATCTTGGAGGAAGATTATTTGCTTACGGATTTGTATGGTATTGGATTTACAGTTATTCTTAATCTTTGCACTGCAGTGTTCTGTCTAACATTAGATGAGATTACACTGTCTAATGATAAACTCACAGTAATTTACCATACTGCATTGTCAGTATGCCAACTAATTTTGCTTAATTGAGGAATCATAATGCACCCTGTGTAACAGAGCACAAACAATGTGCAGAGTTTTTTTGCAGAATACGGATTGAATTTATCGATATTATTCTTCAATAAGTCTGCCAGGGTCTTTTTGTTTAATATGAGAGACATTAATATAATGGTGGTCTTGTTATCAAATAACTTTTTTCAGTGTATAAATGTAGGGTTTGAAGCTTTGATTTTAAATAAAGCATCTTAACTATAATTATGTTTGGAATTTTTAAATATAACAATGTGCGTTTGGCTGATTTAACAATATAAATATAAAAATGAAAAAAAGTACAGTGATTTAAAATATTGATTTGGATATGATTGCTAGGATAGGCTTAAGCTTTCCTGAAACTCTGCTCAGGATACAGCAGATCTGGAAAATGGATGTACTATAGTTTGAAAGCACATATATCCTGGATTTTTAAGAGTGACAGTGAGAATCAAAAAAATTGAAGAGAGTCTCATTTCAAAGCATCTCATTTCAAAATACTGAAGACAAAAAACATTTACTATTGTATTGTTTTGTATGGTATTGTTATGGAGAGTAACTCATATTTTATTTTACAGATTCAGAGAATCAGGACAGTTTGTCAAAGAATGGCTTGACGCACATTTTATCAGTATACACCAATGCAAAACCAGTACTTCAGGTAAATCTTTCTAACTATATATTTTATATCTTTATATTTCCTTTTTTCTTGTTCTTCATTTTACCGAAGCTAATGATTTTTCTTTTTGATCCCAAGACAATGACAATTACGATACAGACTTTGCTTCTTTATTCAACACTCCGTCCACTGGATGTCACTGTTTACATATTCTATATTTTTAAAATACTATATTCTGCAGCACTGCAAACTAGCTGACACTTTCAGATTTAAATTTTCAAATATTCAGCCTGTACTGAGTCAATGGGCACCTTTTCATTAATGAATAAGGTATTCATTTTTGTTGCAAGCAAATAAACTGACTGATCATTGAGCACAACAATAGAACTTAGTTATTATTTCAGAGTGTATACTGTAATTTAGTTTGTTCATCATTTTAATTAAACCAATGTAATGCTTTAACCATTGTAATTTTATTCCAAATTTAAATTATCTTTTTGTTTTTTAATTTAATATTCAAGCCATATGAGCATATTGGTATTTCATACTTTTTTAGGCCACTGCCATTTAAAAAAAAACAACTTTCCACCCATCCATGAAGTTTTTGGCACTTAAGTAATCTATGATGTGTGAAAATGGATTCCCAAGCATGCTTATTACATTGTTGGCACATTCAGTTCACAGTGAATGGAAAATCCACTGTAGTTCATTTCACAATATGTAATCGTGTTGCAGAAGAAATTTGTGATGCCGGGATTGCCCTTAGCTGGCATACTCTCCTTTTGCAACCAGACATTGATAGTCATCTAACAGGATGGACAAGTACAATTAGGACACATAACAACAGGAACTGGTGCAAATGCACTGTGTATTTTTTTTATTACAAACAAATCAATATTCAAAAGTGCAGTGTAGTCTCTTTCAATAAATACATTAAAAATCCATAAAATCCAAGTGTATTGTAACAATGATAATATCAAAATTTGGAATAATATTTCTAATCTATCCCAGTATTTTCTGTCTCTCTCATGCTTGTCTTTCCCTGCTCACCCAACTTCTAGGTGGCATGCTCACTGGGCTGAGACCTTGGCATGAAGGTGCTCTTCCACGACTCCCATCTCGGTCACCATCATTTGGTGTTCTCTTGGACATAATGAACCCAACTCTGTCAGCCTTATGCCTCAGCATCTGCAGGATTCATAGATGCCCCTTGATAACTTCTATTCTCCATAGCAAAACAGGAGCAAGCCAGTCCACTCCTGGAGTACTGCTCACACAGCTCCACCGCAGGGTTTCCCCTGACTACTTTGCCACCATCTTCTAACACTGTCTCAAGCTCAATTCTGTTTTTTTATCTTTGCATACTTCATCTGTCCTATATTCTTTCTTCTTTTCTTTCTCTCCTAGGTTCCTTTTATACTTTGTGTGTCCAGTTGCTCTACCTGACAAGTTTGCCTCCCCATTGAACACAATACTGCTACACAGCTTCGCAGCAGAGCTTTCCTGTACCTACAAGCCTGAACCGAGCCACACTGATTTTACAACCAAAAACACTTGCACTGCCATTGTCCACATACTCACTTCACTACAACCTAGATTGTATACAGTGCTACGGAATAATCTTGATATCCATTCATGGATCTCTAGTAGCAGTAGTAAACAGTCACTTTAAAGAAAATATTTTAACTAGAAAACATGTAACCTATTATTATACATTATTTTACCAAAAGCAAATTCAAATGGGGGCTTTTAGCCATAATTCTTCAAAAAACAATTGGTGGGGAAAAATGATTTCAGGTTAAAAGAGTTAGAAATGTAGCAAGGAAAGAAATAAATACAACAATTACAATGTACAGTAAGTGAGAAATAACTTTACGAGGTAGTTTGTGGTGTATAATATATACTTGTAGTATATTCAATGGTATTTTTGTCTTAGCAAATGTTGTATGAACATGCCTAAACATCAAAATGGTTTAATCTGTATTTAAAGATTTATATGCTTGTGTGCAAAACATAACTAATACTTATAAAATATGCTCAGTTTAAAACATGTAAATGATTCAAGTTGAATTTATAAGATAATAACATCATTCATTTAAATTAGTTCTGCAGAACATCTGCACTCGGTTTTCCAGCTGACTACTGTTGCACATATTGATTTTATCTAACAGTGAGTTTTGTTACCTTAATGTTACCTTAAAGTACTATTAGAGAGTAAGAATGGTATGTTTAAAATGTAAGTGGCTGAAGTGTTTCTGTTTTAACTGGCTTAACTGGATGGATTGTTATAGCATAAGGTCTCATGAAATTAAGATGTAATTGAAAACACAAATGTAATTTAACTAGCATCTAGAATGTAAAAAATAAAGTTATTGTGTGGAAAACATCAATAGAATTCTTGATGAAATTTGCATGAAGATAAATTAAATGTGTTCTAGAGAATGATAAAGATTTAAGGAATTTAATTTCTTTCAAAGTACAAAATGAAGCAGACACTTAACCTTAGAAATGCTGTAGTAGTAAACTTGGGGGTGGAGTGGGGGTTTTAGGATCTTGTTTCTAAAATCAAAGAGAATTGACATATCTTGTTTTTCCAATTATTGAATTGGGATGTAGCGGGAGTAGTCAGACCTTGGGAGATTTTTCCCGCAATATTTCAGTTTTTAGGAATTGTTATATTGAGTCTGTATTTTGCAGAAAAACATAATCTAGAGGGTTTGCTTCCTACAAGGGTGTAGGTGTTATAAGTTGTTACTCAATATGTACATAAATTGACACATGCATATGAAACACCTCTGATGATTTTCATTTGGAATAACCTTTATTTAGATAGGCACTGTCCCGTGAAGTTCATGCTATAATTTTCCTGAAGGCACAATTACTTAATTTTTTTTAAAATTGAAGTTGGTTTTTAGACATTAGATATGTTTATACCTTATAGCCTAATTTCCTGTTTCATCTAACCTTTACAGTGTTGACCAGTGTGTTGCCACAAACTAGTACTTATCTTTAAAAGATAACATTAATTAATGATAATTATGTTTGTTTGCTCTGCAGAACATGACTTATCTTTGTATACAAGCATCAGATTCTTCCAGCCAGAATTTGTAAGTAATATGTCTGTCTTGTATTTCTGAATCGCTCAGTGATTTTTATGGGGAAATTACATCATCTAGCAACTAAAATTAATGCAATTATGTTTGGCAAGTTTTAAAAAATTATACATTTTCAATTTTATGCAATTTCTTTATAAGTATTCACTCTCATTAGATTTTACACATTTAGTTTAGGAAATTTTTTTTTTACTGCCCCAAAATACTTTGCAAGGCCAGTATGACATCACAGAGCTGTAACAGCCATGCATAGAACTTTCATGCATGTGTGCTGTAAGATCATTGAGGAGCTGCTTCAGGCATGCATGTTGTCACCACCCAATCAGTAATCCAGCCTTCCACCCTACATGCATTTTAAAAAAACAACTAGCAGTATTTTCGTTTGAGGAGTACATTAGCTGACCATAGTAAAAATATTACGAGTACTGCCACTGGACATGTAACACTGATCCCTGTAGATTGGCAAAGCAATGCCACATGGCTAATATTAATGTATAATTTTCCATATACAGTGGTGTGAAAAACTATTTGCTCCCTTCCTGATTTCTTATTCTTTTGCATGTTTGTCACACAAAATGTTTCTGATCATCAAACACATTTAACCATTAGTCAAATATAACACAAGTAAACACAAAATACAGTTTTTAAATGATGGTTTTTATTATTTAGGGAGAAAAAAAATCCAAACCTACATGGCCCTGTGTGAAAACGTGATTGCCCCCTTGTTAACAAATAACCTAACTGTGGTGTATCACACCTGAGTTCAATTTCTGTAGCCACCCCCAGGCCTGATTACTGCCACACCTGTTTCAATCAAGAAATCACTTAAATAGGAGCTGCCTGACACAGAGAAGTAGACCAAAAGCACCTCAAAAGCTAGACATCATGCCAAGATCCAAAGAAATTCAGGAACAAATTAGAACAGAAGTAATTGAGATCTATCAGTCTGGTAAAGGTTATAAAGCCATTTCTAAAGCTTTGGGACTCCAGCGAACCACAATGAGAGCCATTATCCACAAATGGCAAAAACATGGAACAGTGGTGAACCTTCCCAGGAGTGGCCGGCTGACCAAAATTACCCCAAGAGCGCAGAGACAACTCATCCGAGAGGTCCCAAAAGACCCCAGGACAACATCTAAAGAACTGCAGGCCTCACTTGCCTCAATTAAGGTCAGTGTTCACGACTCCACCATAAGAGAGAGACTGGGCAAAAACGGCCTGCATGGCAGATTTCCAAGCATAAACCACTCTTAAGCAAAAGAACATTAGGGCTCGTCTCAATTTTACTAAGAAACATCTCAATGATTGCCAAGACTTTTGGGAAAATACCTTGTGCACTGGTGAGACAAAAGTTGAACTTTTTGGAAGGCAAATGTCCCGTTACATCTGGCGTAAAAGGAACACAGCATTTCAGAAAAAGAACATCATACCAACAGTAAAATATGGTTGTGGTAGTGTGATGGTCTGGGGTTGTTTTGCTGCTTCAGGACCTGGAAGGCTTGCTGTGATAGATGGATCCATGAATTCTACTGTATACCAAAAATTCCTGAAGGAGAATGTCCGGCCATCTGTTCGTCAACTCAAGCTGAAGCAATCTTGGGTGCTGCAACAGGACAATGACCCAAAACACACCAGCAAATCCACCTCTGAATGGCTGAAGAAAAACAAAATGAAGACTTTGGAGTGGCCTAGTCAAAGTCCTGACCTGAATCCAATTGAGATGCTATGGCATGACCTTAAAAAGGCGGTTCATGCTAGAAAACCCTCTTTTGAATTACAACAATTCTGCAAAGATGAGTGGGCCAAAATTCCTCCAGAGCGCTGTAAAAGACTCATTGCAAGTTATCGCAAACGCTTGATTGCAGTTATTGCTGCCAAGGGTGGCCCAACCAGTTATTAGGTTCAGGGGGCAATTACTTTTTCACACAGGGCCATGTAGGTTTGGGTTTTTTTTTTCTCCCTAAATAATAAAAACCATCATTAAAAAACTGCATTTTGTGTTTACTTGTGTTATATTTGACTAATGGTTAAATGTGTTTGATGATCAGAAACATTTTGTGTGACTAACATGCAAAGGAATAAGAAATCAGGAAGGGGGCAAATAGTTTTTCACACCACTGTACCTACCTACCAACTCAAAACAAGTCTTAAAGAAGCCACCCCCTCCAACTTCCCAAGAAAGAAAATACAGGCAACCCCATGAAACAATAATAATAATCTGTCTTCTTCATGGAAGAAAAAAGTGAAAAGCATCTATGCAGAGATCAAAAAAAAAAACAGGTGCAGTTGCACCTAGTGCTGTGACTTCAAACAAAGGAGTGAACTGCTGCTTGTCTCATGGCTAATGTGTGCCCCAAGATCGGATTGGAACTCTATGAGCATTCCAATAAAAGCCATCCAAAAAGCGGCAATTTTTTTGTGCTTTTTGGTGTGCAAATGTATTCAATCCCCCTTGGAAAGTCGTCATTTTCTTCATGACAACAGATTTTTTCTCTTAGTTATCCATTCAGTATTTTTAATATGAACTCTTACACTGTAACAAAACATTTCCAAAGTCAAAATAAACTATTTTCTGTAGATATTTAATTCAAGAAGAAAAACTCAAAACTTAGGTTTTGCATAATTATTCAAGCCCTACACATTAATACTTTGTTGAGAACTCTTTTGCTGCAATAACAGCCTTAATGCTTTTGTGGTAAGTGTGTACCAGTTTTACGCATTGTTCAGAAGTGAATCTTCCCATTTGTTCTTGGCAGAATTTATAGAGATCCTCTAGTTTGGTGGAATGGAGCCTCTCGACAGCAGTTTACGAATAGTGCCACAGATTCTCATTAGCATTAAGATCAGGGCTTTGACTTGGCCATTCCAAAACATTCACCTTTCTGTTTTTGAGACATTCCAGTGTAGCTTTGGCCTTATACTTGTAGTCATTCTCATGTTAAAAGATTAATCTTCTCCAGAGCTGTAGTTCTTCTGCAATGTTTTACAGTATCTGTGTCCAACTATTGTCCCTTCAACTCTAATATGATTCCCATCAACAGCACATGAAAAGCATCCCAACAGGATGATGCTGTCGCAACCATATTTTGTCATAAGTATGATACACTCTTGAAAGTATGGACCCATGCACGTTCATTCCAGTTTCAGCCAAAGAGCATTGCAGACTTTTGACAGTGATGGCTGGATTTTTAGTAGCCTCTCTCACCAGTTGACATGTTTAGTTTTGAAGGATGACCTGTTCTAGTAAGATCCTGGGTGCTGTGATGAACTGTCCACTTTCTGGTGAAGGATCCAACAGTGCTTAACTGGACATTCAAACTCTTCAATATTTTGTACCCATTTCCTATCTTGTGTATTTCAGTGTACATTGCAGGACACTCCTATGTCTTCATTTTTGCAGTCATTGTCCAACAAAGACCAGGGCCTCTACAAAGGTTGGATTTATATTCAGAGAGATATAAAGGACTGACAAGTAGTACCTAATTATATTTAATTATGCTAAAATGACTGTCACCTTTGTGGTTTGTGATTAATTTTTTCAATTATGCAATCCTGGAGCTTCTAAAGCACAGAGGTTTAAGTACTTTTGCATACAAAAACCTTTGAGTATTTTATCTTCAGTATTACTTATCATCAGAAGATATGTATTGTTTACAGCACAAGAGTTCACATTAAAATACTGAATTAATAAATATGTGTACAAATGTTTCATCATGCAGAAAATTATGATTACTTATTATGATGACTTCAAAGGGACTAAATACTTTTGTACACCACTGTGTTTGACTGTGTGTGTGTGTATGTATATATAAGGCCGATATACCAGAAGGACCGGTGGAGCAGATGTGCACAGGTCGCTTCCCTGGAGCACTAGAATGTAGCCCCTCTGGGTTGTTGTGGTTCCAAGGATTCTGCAGGGCTTCATCGGAGTTGGAGTTCAAGACACTCCTGTTAGGTGTCGT
Organism: Polypterus senegalus; assembly: GCF_016835505.1. Classification (NCBI taxonomy): domain Eukaryota; kingdom Metazoa; phylum Chordata; class Cladistia; order Polypteriformes; family Polypteridae; genus Polypterus; species Polypterus senegalus. The sequence goes on from NC_053162.1 coordinate 85,997,448, forward strand.
GGGAGCCAACTTGGGGATCTGCAAAGGCTACATTAGGCTTCCACCACACCTGGGAGGGATTCCAGATCTGGTTAACGTGCCACTGAGACCATTCCCAGGTGCTGCATAAAAGGAACTGCTTCACTTCACTTGTGGAAGATGGACGAAGCTTGCCAGTGGAGGTGGAAAGAGAAAAAGAGAGAGAAGAAAGAACTGTTGAATTGTGTTTGGGGCTTGTACTGTTTTGCTGTGGGGAGTGAGGGAAAAGCACTTCCCCATTGAAATAAAGGTGTGGCTGCACATATATATATATATATATATATATATATATATATATATATATATATATATATATATATATATTTTTTTTTTTTTACTTATTGCTTATGTGTAGTTTTTGTTTGTGATGTCATTCCGTTTGTGGCATGGTGGTGCAGTGGTTGACATTGCTGCCTCACAGCTCAGATTACATTTTTGCCACCGTAATCAGTCCAATATAGTTACCCTAGTCATCATGTACATTTAAAACTCCATTACACCATTATAAATCACTCAAAACTAGTTCAGTTCCTTCTTCCCTATTGACTTCAATGCATTTTGAAGAGTTTGGTGAAGGTCACTCATATTTCCATGATTCTGCCAGACTCATAGTTCGCTCATCATTATTGACAAACACTCTGTATACTTGGACTGTAAATACTACTCTGTAGATTCTACCAAGTTAAGTTATTTAGAAATAACAGTACATGGCTGACTCCTTAATGTTTTACCTTTTACATTGATACATGCACATCTCATTTGACATAAGTAGTTGCCTTTTAAAAGTTGGGTAATTAGTTTAGTGGAGTTAATCTTTGAACAATTATTGTTCTTTGAATGAGCACAGTTAACTTGGAAGATTCTAAAGAAATCCATGAGTGCAGTGTGCAGAGTGTTTGGAATATGGCAGCTTAAAGAGTATTTGTTCTCCTATGTATTGCATTATTATTATTTAAATGCAGTTTGCTTGGAGTTACATTTTTTGAAATTCATATAAATATCATCTCAAATGTTATCTGCATTAAGGACAGGTGGAGACGATGCTTCTCCATCATTCAGCATTGGAAATGTATGAATATTCATTTGTTTTTCTGCTTTTAGTGTTAATTTTGAAATATCTTCTACATTTAGATTCCCCACAGTTGGCACTATTTGGCATTGTGTTTTTAAATCTTTAATTATTTCATCAGTGTGCGTGGCATGCTTCTGTCGTTACTTGAAATGTCCTAAACTGCTGCTCTACAAAGTCTGTATTGTTGAAACTATGAAATTGTATTAGGAAAACATAATTCTTAATATATTTATTTTGTTAATATGAAAAACCCCCTATTACTGCTACAATGACATTAGTACCAAGGTGTGCATTCACTATCTCTCTCATTTGACATGGAATTGACTGTATTTGCCTACCCTTTTACTTTTACCAATGCTGTCATGCAGCTGTTATCAACATTATTGAACATTGCTTTCCAAATGTGAGTTGCTGTCTGTCTTCAGCAGGCAATTTATAAAGTAATCAACGAAAAAAGTCACACAATCACTAACAGTATTTCACTACACGTGATAAAGAAAAAATCAAACTTGAAAATTGTTTGCTGTCCATTTTCTTTCACTTAAGCAAAAACAAGTATAAATTCATTTGAAGTGGCATTGCAGTGTTTTTAATGCACTGTGGAATATAAAATATACAGCCAATATGAATTTTTATGTGAATGTAGAACATTCAAAGTGGCACATTGTATATGAAGCAATTGAGCCATAAGTGAAGAGCACGGCAGTGGATGGCAGCTAATTGGCAAAATTTTTACACACACAGTAAACATGAAAATTAATGTAAATGTAAGAATAAATGGTGGTCTTTCTTTGTGAAAATGGAAGGACTGATGGTACTTGACCATAAATGAGGTGCTTTTTAGAAGAAAAAACTATGAATTGAGTAGAGCTATATTGAAATGCTAGCTCATGTATTGAATTACATAAAATGACATATTGAATCACATACATGAATTTGATGGCTGATTCATAAACACGCAAAGAAAACTGATTTTTTATTCATTTATTTCCACACATAGTCAGGTGTGTCTTGAAAACCGTGAGCTGCATTTACTCACAGATTGCTTCATCAACCATATGCCTTCTGTGTGTGCTGTCAAAACTTTTGGCTTTGTGCTTCATATACTGTCATCTTTGCTGCTGTTATGTATTTCGGCATTTGGCACGTTTTGTGCAGAGCTGTATCATGCATTATAAATAAGAACAGACATACCCGTTGCTGAGCACTTGTTCCCAGTGAAATGTTGATGACCTTTCACACAGTGAAAGTCGAATAAACCCAACAAGTCTGGAATCAAATTTTGGATACCTGCTGATGTAAGTAACAAATATAAGTTACAGTCATATAAAAAAGTTTGGGAACCCCTCTTAATTCTTTGGATTTTTGTTTATCATTGGCTGAGCTTTCAAAGTAGCAACTTCATTTTAATATATGACATGTCTTATGAAAACAGTAGTATTTCAGCAGTGACATTAAGTTTATTGGATTAACAGAAAACATGCAATATGCATCATAACAAAATTAGACAGGGGCATAAATTTCAACTGAGTCGAATGCTTTGCGAAATCGACAAAGGCTGCAAAGAAAAAAAGTTACCCTGCCCTGTGGGACATCCTAAGGGTTCGCAGCATACCCTCAAGGTTGCTAGATATCATGGCTGGCCTGTACACTGGTACTGTGAGTGCTGTGCAGAGTGGAGGCAGGACCTCTGCGTTTTTCCCAGTTGATTCTGGGTTTCTTCAGGGGTGTGTTCTTGCTCCTACTCTGTTCAATGCTTGTATGGACTGGGTGTTGGGCAAGGTCGTGGGGTCCAGCGGCTGTGCAGTATCTGTTGGTGAAGAAAGATTCACTGATCTTGACTTTGCTGATGATGCTGTGATCTTTGTGGAGTCAATGAAGGCTGTGGTCGGGGCACCCGAGAGACTGAGCGAGGAGTCTGAGTGTCTGGGCTTACAAGTGTCCTGGATAAAATCCAAGATCCAGGCGTTTAATGACCTCATGGGCACAGCCATCAACAGTGTGTCTGTTTGCAGAGAGAGTGTCGACCTTGTTGAGCGGTTTACTTACGTTGGCAGTGACATTCATGTCTCTGGTGACTGTTCCTATGAAGTCAGTAGATGGATTAGGAGAGCATGGGGGGTCATGAGGGGTGTGTGGCGCTCCCGATATCTATGCAAAAGGATGAAGGTCCAAGTCTTTAGAGCCCTGGTGCTTCCTGTCTTGCTATATGGTTGCGAGACATGGGCGCTATCCAGTGACCTGAGACAAAGACTGGACTTCTTTGGTACTGTGTCTCTTTGGAGAATCCTTGGGCACCGTTGGTTTGACTTTGTGTCGAATGAGCGGTTGTTCATGGAGTCCCGAATGAGGCACATTACCTGCATTGAGATGGAGTGTTACAGCACTACAGCCATGTGGCGCGTTTCCCTGAGGGTGATCCGGCTCGTAAGATCCTCATTGTTGGGGACCCGAGTGGCTGGACCAGGCCAAGGGGTTGCCCACGTAACACCTGGCCGCGGCAGATAGAGGGTCATTTCTGGAGGGTGGAACTGGACCACGTGTCTGCCTGGGGGGTTGCAAACCTGGATCTCGAGTTGTTTTGTTGTGTAGTGGGTGCGGCAATGCACTGTACCAGTACATGCTCCCCAACTTGACTTGCATAAATTTGGGCACCCCAACAGAGATATTGCATCAATACTTAGCTGAGCCTCCTTTTGCAAATATAACAGCCTCTAGACACCTCCTATAGCCTTTAAATAATGTCTGGATTCTGGATGGAGGTATTTTTGACCATTCTTCCATACAAAATCTCTCCAGTTCAGTTAAATTTGAAGGATGCCGAGCATGGACAACCTGCTTCAAATCATTCCATAGATTTTCGATAATATTCAGTCAGGGGACTGTGATGGCCATTCCAGAACATTGTACTTCTCCCTCTGCATGAATGCCTTTTTAGATTTTGAACTGTGTTTTGGGTCATTGTCTTGTTGGAATATCCAACCCCTGCGTAACTTCAACTTTGTGACTGATGCTTGAACATTATCCTGAAGAATTTGTTGATATTGGGTTGAATTCATCCAACCCTTGACTTTAACAAGGGCCCTATTCCCTGAACTAGCCACACAGCCCCACAGCACGATGGAACCTCCACCAAATTTGACAGTAGGTAGCTGGTGTTTTTCTTGGAATGCGGTGTTCTTCTTCCGCCATGCAAAGCGCTTTTTGTTATGACCAAATAACTCAATTTCTGAGCATACAACAAGCGACTCTGTTTGTGGTGTGAGTGCAGAAAGGGCATCTTTCTCATCACCCTGCCATACAGATGTTCTTTGTGCAAATTGTGGTGAATTGTAGAACAATGTACAGATACACCATCTGCAGCAAGATGTTCTTGCAGGTCTTTGGAAGAGATCTGTGGGTTGTCTGTACCCATTCTCACAGTCCTGTGCATATGCCGCTGTTGTGTTTTTTCTTGGCCTGCCAGACCTGGGTTTAGCAGCAACTGTGGCCTTCCATTTCCTGATTACATTCTTACAGTTGAAACTGACAGTTTAAACCTCTGAGATAACTTTTTCTAGCCTTCCCCTAAAACAGGGGTGTCGAACTCCGGGCCTGGAGGGCCACAGTGGCTGCAGGTTTTCATTATAGCCCTTTTCCTGATCAGTGACAGGTTTTCACTGCTAATTAACTTCTTTTCCCTTCATTTTAATAGCCTTGTTTTTAAGGATTCAGTCCTTTGAATTTATTCCATTCCTCATTAAATGACAGCCAAACAGAAATAAGATGTGAAATGAGCTGACGACCAGCTAAATTGGGATTTCAAACTCCAACAAATTTCACTCCAACCAATCTCTTAATGAGAAGCTGATTCTTGCTGTTAATTAAACCCGTTATTTAATTGTAGAGCTTGTTGCTGCTCTCGTTCTGCTACAGCAGACATTTCCAAAACTGTTGAGCTTTCTGTTTTATTTAAGAATACCGTCAAGATGTTTTGGTGAGCTGAGAGATCATGCTTATCGACAACCATCACATTTCTTTATTTTCAGATATTGTGTGATGGGCAAATGTGAGCTGGTCATGTGTTTTGCGTCCCATTATTGTTTGGCTGCTAGTTAAGCAAAAAAGAGACAACAAAGGGGTCTGATTCAAGTTAATTAAAACTAAAGAAAAAGAAGTTAATTAGCAACACAAACTGGTCCCTAATGAAGAAGATGGTTAGAATGAAAACCTCTAGCCACTGCGGCCCTCCAGGACCAGAGTTTGACACCCGTGTTCTAAACCATGATACTGAACAATCTTTGTTTTCAGATCTTTTGAGAGTTGCTTTGAGGATCCCATGCTGTCACTCTTCAGAAGAGAGTAAAAGGGAAGTACAACTTGCAATTGACCACCTTAAATACCTTTTCTCATGGTTGGACACACCTTTCTATGAAGTTCAAGGCTTAATGAGCTAATCCATCCAATTTGGTGTTGCAAGTAATCAGTATTGAGCAGTTACATGCATTAAAATCAGCAGAATTACAAAGGTACCCAAATTTTTGCACAGTCAGTTTTTCACATTTGATTTAATTTCATACAGCTAAATACTTCTTCACTAAAAATCTTTGTTTGGAAAACATGCCAGTACTCCGATGTTCCTAGGAAATAAAAGACATACCACTGTTATCTTTTTTTGGTTGAAAGTAGAGTAAATTATTATGCAGGCTGAGAGGGGTTCCCAAACTTTTTCATATGATTGTAAATACTTGGTACTATTCCATATTTGGGGAAAGATCATACTCAGTTCCCAGGGAAAGATAGTGTAACTGTAAAGAAAATGAGACATGAGCTCCCAGCCCACTGTGAAAGGACACAAGAGGATGGTCAAGGAGGCAGACACTGATAAAGCACAGAGGCTGCAATTATGGAAGCCTTGAATTGAGATGGCTCACACACACCACACAACTGATCATACATTAATGTGCAGACACGTGCAGTAATGCCATCATAATTGCATGCCTAGAAGAATAAAAGGGAGCCTGAGCAAGGAACAGGAAGATTAAAAAAGAGAGAGGTCTGGAGATTAACAGGAGAAGTAAAGGAAAACAAGGAAATGAGGCAGATTTGTAGATGATCTGGTGTGTCAAAGGGGAAACAAGGGCTGGGAATGGACCCGGGTGGAGCATACAGATGGTAGCAGGAGTGAGGACACAGGCTAGGCCTGGAGCACCCCAAAGATAATTGAATGAGTTGGCTGGGTGCAAGCCAATGTTGATGAAAGATTACACTGGTTTGCTGTTGAACAGCAGACATTTTAGAAAGAAGCACTGCAGCTTGTGACAGTCTTTATAGGATAAATCCTGCCAGTAATTTTAACCTCATTTTATGGAAGTATTTATTGATTTTTTCTTTATTTAAAATTTTTAACCTATACTTAACACCTCACCTGTATTTCCAGGGTTAATTAATTTTTTGTTGGATGGAGCACTGCACTTTTTGGAACACTGTTTTAATAATAGCCCTCTTGCACTTTGCACCTACTCATGACTGTATGTGTCCTCATTGCACAGCTCATTCTGGTCATGTTATCAATGGTTTTTGTTGTGTCAGGCTGCTGGAGCTGACCTGGAGTGTGACAAGAAGTTTCCTGCCCCACAGCTGCACAACACTTCATTTTCTTTTTAGTAAAAAATATATGCTAAAATTTATGTAGAAATTTCTGCAAATTTTTAAATGTTATATGCCAAGGAAATTATTTATTTTTAGGTACATTCTAGCTGCATTAGGTTATCTCTAGCTTTTGGGGATATGGTAGTGGGGATGCAATATCAGAATGAGCCATTAATGAGAACAAACGGATTCAGATGCCAATTGACAGTAATAGTAGTGAAAAAATGTCAGTTTTAGTGTTAATGCTGCCCTTAGGTTCTTATACTGTACTACAAAATAATATGTTGTGTATGTTTTTTTAATGCCATTATTTGGTTCACATTTTATTTCACCATAACTGGTAGCCTAATAAATTGTGAACTGCATTCACTCTCCCTCTCTCCCTTCCTTATAAATTATAAAATAAGTTGTGTTTATGCCTTTTTTTTCAAAATGCTATGCTAATTTTCCTCCTGTTATTTTACCCTGCATGTAAATACTGTTACTTTCTTTGGGAATATATGTAGAACACATTTGCTTGTTTATTAATGTAATATACTGTATTGTATTTGTAACTTACAGTAGATCTATAAATATTAGCTTCTATTAAAGCAGGAATAAATGTTCAACATATACCTGTAGATTCCTTAAATGATTAAAAAGGACATTCTTCATGCATACCAAAGTGCTTCAAAGTTATACTATAAGCAGTACTTAGAAATCAAGCATAGCATCAAGTCCATCAACAAACGCAGTGTTCTCAACAGAGTCAAAAAACTGTGATCAGAATCTGACTCAAGATCTTCATATTCCATTTCACAAGCATTTTGTAACTTTTTCAGGACTTCATCAACCTCAATGTTTTGTTTTTTTTTTTGTTCTTGAAGAAGAAAAAAAAAATTCCGGATCAAATACCATTAGATCCAGATCTTTTATTATTCGCTTTGAAAGATTATCATTAAAGCTATGGGTGATGGCACTCCTCAGAAACAAGGAAGATATTATATATGAAAATAACCCATTCATATCTTCCCTGACTTCTCTCCAGCAACAGCTACTAACGCGCAGCCTTCTACAACATTAAACAGCGGTTACAGCAAGCCAGTCAAATACAGCCTCTTGTATCCGGCAAAACTGAAAGTGGAATGGCAGGTCAATTCTATTTCTTCGCTAGCAAGGAAGACGCAGAAAAGGAATTAAGAAAGCTGATCCCGGGACTATTCTGATACATAATAGTGAGTTATGGTCGTTAATGATATAGCAAGGACTAATAATCTACTGTCTGATCTTTTTGTTTTAAAATACGTGTTTTTATCATCATATATTCTCATTATTACTTAGTATTACTAGAGCGCTATCTGTTTGTTTTATTGTGCTTAATTACTTTTTTTTTCTTTTTTTTTTTCAGCTAATTATTTTATCTCTACCCTAAACGAGACTGTTCAATATCATACCCTTGGTTTATTGTTATTGCTATTACTGCATTAAGACTTGTTATGCTTATTTGGACACATTTTAACACCATCCCGGGTTTATTATCTGGGTGTATCATCTTAATGCACTAAAATTGCTGAAGACTATATATATATTTAAGTGCAAAATTTTTTTTTTTTTTTAAAGACTATATTGATAACAGATATCTCTATCTTTTAACCCTAAAACGCCGCTGCGTGGGGACTTGTTTTGCTTTGGACGTGCTCTGTCTCTGGGTATGTCAGAGGACTGGGACTGTGAAGTGGGTTTTAGCCTCACTTGGGGAGGCAAAAGGGAGGGTGGGGGTTAAGGGGAGAGAAAGAGAGCAGGCTTGATCTATACCTAATCTATCTCTAATCTTTATAATTATAACTACCAACGTAATAATAAGCTGCATGGCAACAACTCTAGGGGAAATAGGAAATTAAGACCAAAGCTGTCTCACTTCCAGTTAAGACTATAAAATGACATCAAAAACTCAGAATCAGTGTCTCCATGATGGGACAGTTAACTTGTAAGCTGGAATGTTAAAGGCCTGAATCACGAATTAAAGAGAAAGAAAGTACTCTCTCACCTAACAGGTCTAAATGCTAAAATAGTATTTTTACAGGAAACCCACTTACTAAGCAAGGATCAGTTCCGGCTGCAAAAAGACTGGACTGGCCAAATGTTCCATTCTAGTTTTACAAAGAAAACTAGAGGTGTGGGAATTCTCATACATAGAACAGTACCATTTGTAGCATCAGATGTAGTATTGGATCCTGAAGGGAGATATGTAATGGTCATGGGAGACTTATCTAACTGTAAAATGATTTTGATAAATGTTTATGCACCTAATGTTGATGATAAGGAATTTATACAAAATTTATTTGCATCCATTCCCAATCTGAACACTCATAAAGTTATAATGGCTGGGGACTTTAATTGTGTTCTAAATCCACTTTTAGATAGGACTTCCTCCACAGGGGGGAATGCATCTAACACCGCAAAGATAATTACAAAGTTTATAACTGATCACAACTTATCAGACCCCTGGAGGTTTTTAAACCCAAATTCAAGAACATATTCTTTCTACTCACCAGTACATCATTGCTACTCAAGGATTGATTACTTCTTTATAGACAATAACTTCTTGCCTAAGATTAAATCTTGTAAATACGATGCTATTGTTATTTCGGACCATGCACCTATGATCTTGGAGCTAAAATTACTAAGCCCCATACACTCACCCGCAGATGGCTCAACCCGCTTCTATTAGCTGACGAGAATTGTACTGAATTTATATCCAAACAAATCAAATTCTTTCTAGAGACAAATACATCCCCGAGATCTCTGCAGGAATACTCTGGGAAACTCTTAAGGCCTTCTTAAGAGGACAGATTATCTCATATCTTTCCCCAAAATAAATCGAAGCCAAGAAAGTAGCAGAGATAAAAAGCGAAATTACTAAAATAGATGAAGAACATGCCAGACTACCAAGCGAGACTCTACATAGGAGGCAGGCTCTACATTCAGAATTAAACCTCTTGACAACTAAAGAAACTGAACAACTAATTTACAAATCCAGACATCATTACTATGAACATGGAGAGAAAGCTAATAAGCTTTTAGCTCAACAAATTCACAAGCAAGAAGTGCATACGCAATCTCACTAACGAATAGATAAAATCATCGAACACAAAAATATAATGCACACTTTCAGAGACTACTATAAATCCCTATATACTACTGAGTTTAAAGAAGACAATACACAATCTAATGCATTTCTGGATACATTACAGATACCACAAATAGACTTTTAGTGTGGAGGAACTTGATAAACCTCTGGCATTATCAGAATTACTAGATGCTATAAAGTCACTCCAAGGTGGAAAGCAGCAGGCCCTGATGGCTACCCTGCAGAATTTTACAAGAAATTCTCCGCTCAGCTAGCTACCCTCCTATTAGCAACATTTACAGAAGCCAGAGATAACCAATCTCTTCCACAAACCTTTCGCCAATCACTAATCACTGTTTTCCAAAACAAAATAAGGACTTATTACAATGTGCATCATACAGACCAATTTCACTTCTGAATAACGACGTTAAAATACTCTCTAAAATCATAGCTAGAAGGATGGAGAAAGTGCTCCCTGTAATATCACAAGACCAAACTGGATTTATTAGGGGCCGACACTTATCTTCAAATCTTCAGCCTGTTTAATGTAATATACTCACCAACTAAATCAAACACCCCAGAAATATTATTATCATTGGATGCAGAAAAAGCATTCACATGATTGAATGGAAATACCTTTTTACTACATTGGAGAAGTTTGGGTTTGGCCCGAACATTTGTGCATGGATTAAATTACTGTATACTAACCCAGAAGCTTCAGTTTGCATCAACAACATTTGCTCAGACTACTTTAAACTAGAGCGTGGCACTAGACAAGGATGCCCCTTGTCACCGCTGTTGTTTGCAATTGCCGTTGAACCACTGGCAATACATTGTCGAAATACTGATCAGATTAAGGGGATTAGCAGAGAAGGACTGTAACAGAAAATCTCATTATATGCAGATGATATGGTACTGTATATATCGGACCCAGAAAATTCTGTGCCTGCAGTCTTAGCAGCACTCACAGAATTTCAAAAGATCTCTGGTCTCAGAATTAATCTGAATAAAAGTGTACTCTTTCCAGTGAATTCTCAAGCATATAATATTAGATTAGACACCCTACCTTTTATCATTGCAGAACAGTTTAAATACATCTGGGTAAACATCACAAGTAAACATAAAGCTCTTTATCAACAAAATTTCAGTCTGCATGGAAAAAATTAAACAAGACTTGCATAGATGGTCAACCCTTCATCTCACACTAGCTGGAAGAATTAACACTGTTAAGATGAATATTCTTCCTAAGCTCCTTTTTATTTCAAAACATCCAATATACATTAATAAATCATTCTTTAAGCAATTAGATTCAACAATAACCTCATTTATTTGGAATTCAAAACATCCACGCATCAAAAGAGCGACCCTACAAAGACAAAAGGCATGGCTCTACCTAACTTCCAGTTTTATTACTGGGCAGCAAATATACAGGCGATAAGAACCTGGACACAAATAGAAGAACATACACAGGCTTGGACCGCAATAGAAGTAAAATCCTGCAGTACTTCTTTGTATTCCTTGCTCTGTGCTCCAATAAACACACTTATCGGCAATACACTAATAACCCAATTGTGCTCCACTCACTTAGAATCTGGAACCAATGTAGAAAGCATTTTAAGACGGAGAAGCTTCTATCTGTGGCACCTCTGCAAGAGAACCACCTCTTTCAACCTTCACAAACATTTGCAGTTTTAATATCTGGAAAAATTTGGAATTAACTTGCTTAGAGATCTTTATATAGACAACGTCTTTGCATCCTATGAACAATTACATTCCAAATTTAACATTCCAGCTACACATTTCTTTCACTATCTTCAAATCAGGAACTTTGTTAAACAGAACCTTCCAGATTTTCCTCATCTTGCACCCTCATCCATGCTGGAAAAATATTGCTCAATCTCAAGGACTTAGACTCCATCTCTACAATATATAAAATCATTTTACAATCCCTCCTTTCAAAGATCCAAGAGGACACTGGGAAAAGATCTCTCAATTAATATATCAGAAAAGGAGTGGAAAGTAGCAATGCAGAGAATTCACTCGAGCTCCATATGCGCAAAGCATACAATTATACAACTCAAAATTATATATCGAGCACATCTGTCTCACTAAAACTCTCAAAATGTTTCCAGGGCATGATCCAACCTGCGAAGCTGCAAACCAAGTCCCAGCCTCACTGGGTCACATGTTCTGGGCCTGCACCAAATTAACATTATTCTGGACAAAAATTTTAATTACCTTCAGACAGCCTTGGACTCACAATCCCTCCTAACCCATTAACAGCTGTGTTTGGGGTTCTTCCAGAGGGCTTAAAGTGGAGAAAGACAAACAAATTGTGATTGCATTCACTACACTTTGGCACGCAGACTTATTCTGATAAACTGGAAGAACCAAACTCTCCTCTTTTAAGTCAGTGGGAAACTGATGTGTTATATTATTTGAAATTGGAAAAATCAAATACTCAGTTAGAGGATCTACAGACTTTTTCAAAACATGGCAGGATCTAATCAGTAATATTTTAAAATAAGTTCATAAAGCACAGAGAATTTATTAATTTAGGTATGTTTACAAGCCTTAAATTTCATGCGTTTGGCTTGCTCTCTCTCTCAGGGTGGGGATCGATTTGTTCTTAACTCAAATTTTCTTCATGTAAAACTTTGTATGGAATGCAATAAAATTAATAAAAATAAAAAAAAAAATCCCCTAGTACAAAAGTCAAGTCGTATTGTCATGATTAGGTTTTGTATGATTTGGTATTTTCTAACATCTTGAACAATGTTTAGGTCTGTCTATTGCCGCCATTTTGATTGGTGCTGCTTCTGGTGTTGCTAGGGGTGTGGCTTCTGGGGTTGTGACTTGCAGGTAATTGCCGCAACAGGATAAAAGGTCAACTGTGAGTTCTGCAAATACAAACCCGCTTCTCTCTTTGCCTATTTGTCTCAAGATAAGTTTTGGTAGCTAGTTTTATTTATTTATTTTTGTTTCATTTTCATTTCTACATGCTTCTCCTAGTTTAACTAAGTAAAAAACTAGTAAAAAATAGTAAAGACTATTAATAGTGCACACGTGTGCTTCTTTATCCAATGAAAAGCTTGTTAATGCTGAGCTGCTCAGATGGATTTAATAGAAGATAGTCAATGCCAAGGAGACACAGAACAAGCACAATCTTTGTCCTGTCCTGTCTCCCCATTTTTGAACACTGGCTTTACATTATTAAACTTGCTTAATCCAGTGCAGAGGTGTATGGTGAGTCAGCATCAACTCAATAATCAGACTGAACAATACAACCCTCTGGGTAATTATTCTTCTTCTTCTTTTGGCTGCTCCCGTTAGGGGTTGCCACAATGGATCATCTTTTTCCATATCTTCCTGTCTCTGCATCTTGCTCTATTTCACCCATCACCTGCATGTCCTCTCTCTCCATATCCATCAGCCTTCTCTTAGGCCTTCCTCTTTTCCTCTTAAAATTTAAATTTGCAGTGTCCACTATATTCAATTCCTGTACTTTTCTCCAGAGTGCATTGTTAATGGAAAAATACCTCTGGGGCACCATTTAAGTCTATATGGCATGCTTCCTTCGACTTTCCTTTACCTGCCTTGGCAAACCGATAGGCCGTGTAGCCTCCCTCTTTTAAAATAAAAACCCTGTTGGCCAGTTAAGCAGCCTACAATTCACTCCTTTGTTGTTTTATAAAAACATAAGTAACAAATATCTAACTAATATGTGACCTGGAGGAAGCTGTTGTAAGTAGCAGAAGCAGTGCAGCATTTTCACCACTACAACTATGGTCTATCCTTTGTGATCTACAGGGATTATACTATGCTGCAGTGGCACCTCTCTTTCCAAGAACCAGAGGGACAGATTGTCATGTGGCTGGAACAGCTTTAGGCTTTTAATTGTATATTAAAGATATGTAAAGATAAAACATTGTGACAGATTGAAACACTGCAACGCAGAAGCCTTGTCAAAGAGACCCTGTACAGAGGATAACTGACAGTATTGTGTGCAACAGGAGAAGCCACTTCCTGTGGCGAATGCTATCTCAGCTTTTGCTTCTACAGTCAGAGCCACCTGCCAGCAACCATTTTTCAAATCAAGGATGGAGAACTAGCTTAAGTTTTTAAGGCATGTACTGACCAACTTTGTGGTGTCCTCTGTCAACTGTTCAGTCTGTCCCTAAAGCTTCAGAAAGTGCCACTGTTGTGCAAAATATCCTGCATTGCTCCTGTTTCAAAGAAGGTAGGCGCGTCTTCACCTAATGACTACAGACCAGTGGCACTTAAAGTACGTCTCACAAGACTTTTGAGAGACTGTTCCTGAAAAGTATGACTCTTGTGGTAGACCACCTGGACACACTGCAGTTTGCCTATTGGACAAAGATTGGAGTGAAGGATGCAATTATCTATTTGCTCGACAAGGCTTATTCTTCACCTGGACAAAGCTGGCAGCACTTTGAGGATTATGTATTTGATTTCTCCCGTGCCTTTTAAATACCATTCAGCCATCCCTATTAAGGGGTAAACTCGGAGATATGAATATGGATAAGCCAAATGGTTTTTTCGATAATGGACTACCTGTCAGGCAGACCACAGTTTGTAAGACTCAAGGACTGTACTTCCGATATAGATGTGAACAACACTAGAGCAGCACAAGTAACAGTCCTGTTTCCTTTTCTCTTTACTCTGTACACCTCAAAACTATAAATGTAACACCAGATCATGTAAGAAATGAATAGATAATTCTGCAGTTATGGGGTGTATTGATAAAGGGGATGAAACAGATTACAGAAGTCAGATGGAGAGCTTTGTTTTTCAGTGTAAAAAGGATTGGTCTACATCTTAACATCAGCAAAACCACAGAACTGGTTATTGACTTTTGTCGTACCAAAGAGCCTCTATATCTGGTCACTATTCAAAGAGTGAATGTAGAGGTGGTCCACTCCTGCAATTACTTGGCGGTCCACATTAATGATGGGTTGGACTAGTCTTGGGAACACATGGTGACTGTATAAGAAAGGGCAGAGCAGGCTAATTTTGCTTAGGAGTCTGCATTTCTTTAATAAGGGAAGTGACATCCTTCATATCTTCTATAACAATGTGATGGCCTGTGCAGTTTTCTATGCTGTGGTGTGCTGGGCTGGTAACATTACTTCAAAGGAGGCCCACTGAATCAACAAACTAATTAAAAGAG